>NC_072731.1:89529272-89624056 GCF_026930045.1 Uloborus diversus | reverse complement strand
GTTGCCGTCGGCTGTATCCGCCACTGGTTGAAGATAACGAATTTATTTCTGTACCACGTGAAACCCTACATTTTTAGGTAAGTGCTAACATATTTAAAAGTTTTGTACAAAGATATAATACAGGAATATTTGCTAAGAACTAAAGTGGCGTCGTATGGGGCAAGTTGTTACAATTTTGATTGGGTTAGTTGTTACAAGTAACAACTTGCCCCATGCAAGTTTTAATTTAATATTATGTTTTCTTTTTAAATGTGATATGGCGAGGGACTATTAAAACAAGACGGACAGGAGCAAAACACCCAAAGAAACATACCTGGATGTAGCTAAAGAAGTAATTGCAGGTAGTTCATTACGAAAGGCAGCCGATGAATTTCATGACGGAGATTCTGCAGTAAGATGAAAAATGCTAGTGGTGGTAAGTAGTATTTTTGATCTGTGTTATTGCATGATTTAATTCATATAAAGTACTGTAGTTGGATGACAATAGTAATAATACACAGGTGTGCAAAAATTAAGGACGAAGTCGAAAAATTAGCATATCAGCTGAACGAAGAGGCAGAGCGGACAGAAAGACCAATCAGGAGATTAAGTAAGGTGATGTACGGTAGCACATGCGCAGATATGCAGGCAGACGTAATGGGGGAGTGAGGAGTATAAAGCATGTTGTCGGTGTAAGATCAGTATTTCTGGCAAAGAGATTGCACGCTGTATAGCAGTTAAAATCACACCGAGTTGCTGGCTCAGCGAGAAATGGCGAATAATCAATCTGTTAGACAACATCTGGATGCTTTTACCCGAGGTCGAATCATTGGGTTGGAGGAAGGCCGCAGTGTGACAAGTGTGGCTGCAGAGTTCGGAATTGCTCACAGAATTGTTTCACGACTTTGGAGACAATTTCAAACTACAGGAACAGCTATCCGGGGATTCAATAGTGATCGTCCACGAGGAACCACACCCGCAGATAACTGGTATATTGTCTTACAGGCCAGAAGAAACAGGCGGCAGACAGCGGGAGAAATCGCTAGACACACGACACAGGCGACTGGACGACCGATATCGCGTTTTACCGTGGCCAGAAGACTGCACGGTGGTGGTCTGTTTGCACGACGCCCTATACGGTGTGTACCTCTAACGCCTGCCCATCGGAGAAGGCGTTCTCTGTGGTGCCGGGAACACCGGAATTGGAGAGACAATGAATGGGGACGAGTACTCTTTACAGATGAGAGCAGATTCAGTCTGTGTAGCGATTCTCATCGCATACTCATCTGGAGAGAGCGGGGAAGCCGCAATCATCCCTCGAACATCATTGAAAGGGACAGGTATGGAGATCGCGGTGTTCTCGTTTGGGGAGGCATCATGCTTGGTAGTCGTACAGACCTTCACATCTTCGACGCAGGTTCAGTCAACGGGACCCGTTATTGTAACGAGATTCTTCTTTCATATGTGCGTCTTTTTTGAGGCGCTATGGGTCCGCAGTTGCTTTTCATGAACGACAATGCACCATGTCATCGCACAGTAGCTGCCGAACAGCTCTTAGAGAGTGAGGATATTGAACGTATGGATTGGCCGGCACGATCTCCGGATCTCAATCCCATCGAGTATGTTTGGGATTTTCTAGGCAGACGCTTGGCAGCTCGTACCTTACCACCAGTAACGATTCGGGAGCTTCGATTGGCACTGCAAGACGAATGGGCAGCAATGCCTCAACAACTCATTGACACCCTCATTTTCAGCATGGACAGACGCTGTGAAACCTGCTTAGCAGTAGGGGGGGATAATATACCCTACTAAAGACCGGATGTTTCTTGCTGGACACCCATCACAGGGATGTTTCGGCCTACAGTCGCATTGCGCTCCATGCTACTTTTTCAATAACGCTTCTTTTTATTACTCTGATTTCTCTTTTAGTAAGTGTTGCTTACATTACACATGTCCTTACGTATTGGGGATCTTACGGTATTAAATGTGTTGATTTGGAAAGCTTTTGTACAAAGTTATATTGAAAAAACCGTCTCATCCTTAATTTTTGCACACCAGTGTAATAATAGTAATAATTCTGATCCCTTTTCATTCTATGATTAATTTGTTGTTAATGTGTATGGTTGAATAAATAATAATTGCAACAATGATAATAATAATAAATATTGTGTTATTCGAGTGTATAGGTTTTTCTCCAACGCTGCAAGCAGTGCAGAAGTGAAGACGGTTCGCAATCGGAAACCATAGGTCAGCGCCACGTTAATAGATACACCAGTAAAAAATGTTTTGCAAGCCGAAGCTGAGAAACAAAAATCTGTGAAAAGGAAATTGTGTCTAACCGAGAAGAAATCAACAGACACAAAGACAAAAAAAAAAAAAAAAAAAAAAAAAAAAAGCAAAAAGCTGCTTCCAAACAGTGCATCCTTCGGATGAAGCTGATGAAGACTGGTTCTGCATCCGAGTGCTCTAAACCGTACTCAGAATCCAGAAAGCCCACTAAACGGCTTCAATATCGTAATTGTGACAAATCGGCACATGACCGATGTTCTAAGTTTGATAGATTATATGCTTGTGAAAATTGTAATTCGGACAATGATAATGATGATGATAGTTTATTAGAATAAGTCATTAATGAAATAAATTTGTAAAGCCAAAAAGCTTTTCATTTTTAACGTGGTTAAGAAATTTTTAAATTTAACAGAGTAAACCAGAAAATGTGTAAAATTCATTTCATCACGAAAATATATCTTATGCAACAACTAACCCCTGTAACATTATTCCCCGTGGTGTGGTAAGTTGTTACAATCTACATCTATTCAAAAAATTTGAAATATTTTAGAGTAGTGCCTTCTAATCATTAAAAAAAAAAAAATGTTATGAATGTTAAACAATCTAGATGCATTTTAAAGTTTCACGCTTGTAAATAATTGAAATAGTTTACCGTAAAAAAATATTGAAAAAAATTGTAGCAACTAACCCCGGTCTCCTCTACTTCTTTCTCTGAAAAAGAGTAAAAACATTTCTTCTCTAGCCATCAATGAATAATTTATTAAAAATGTCAAATTTTAATAAGTCTAACCTGCACTGCAATCGGTTTCTATGGGGAAAATATCGTGCTAAGCCATGAGGAAAATATCTGAGCCCCCAGAGGTGGCTTGGCTCGCCGGGACACCGGGACGTGTCCCGCCGGTGCGCCCTTCACCAAAGCGCCACCACCAGAAAAGGGGAAAAAAGTTTATTTACTAATTAAAAAAAAAAAAAAAAAGAAGAAGAAGAAGAAGAAGAAGAAAAACGCCTCCTCGGGGAGCCATAGAACCTCTAGAAGGGCGCCGCAAAAATTGTACAATAATGTCGCAAATAATTGGTACTTAAGTAATGAAACCTTTCAATGTTTGGCTGCGCGTTTAGATGACAAAATCTTGCACTAGAGAATCGGCTCGATATCACTATTCAAAAGAATATTCCCAGGCTAAACTACTGTGAGCGCTTTTGGACGTATTAATGTATTAGGGGCGTATCTTAGTAAGACTCTAGGTAATGACTCCCAGAACGTGCACCTCCTTGGCAAGCCATGAAGCCTATACAGGCGCCCCGCAAAATTTTGCAATAATGTCGCAATCGCTAATAATTAGGGACTTATTAACAACTAGCAGTACCCGCACAGCGATGCCCGTGATAAAAATTTAATAGAAGTCCGTTGAAAAAAAAAAAAAAAAGACGTCCCCTCCCCCTTTGATGTGAAATGATCATTTTTCTTTGTATAAAATGCGTACACACCGTTTCAAAAAAAAAAAAAAAAAAAAATTAAAGTTTCTTTGGAATTTAAAATTTTTCGTCGAATCATTAAATTAGATTTACAGTTGCTTTAAAACTCTATTTAGCGAGTGAAGCGGTTTTTACTGCAATTTAAAATATTTCGCTAAATAAACAAAAAAAAAAAAAAAAAAAAAAAAAAAAAAGACATCAAATAATATCTTTCAAATGTAAAAATAGTTCCGCAACTCTATTGCTTATCGCCAAACTCGCTCAGCAACCAACCACGCTATCATAATCCATCAGTCTAATGAAAAAAAAAGCATCCAGTGGAACATTCAAAAATCATCGTCAGAAGAAAAGAAGAAAATGTCGTACATTTCACTCGGATAAAAACAAATCAAAAGTTTCTTTTCTTTCATAACAAATCGCCAAAACAATGGATTACATTTACGGTAGCTTTAAAACAATAATCCTAGACTGAACTGCTCAGCGTCTAACGCGCCAAGTGACCACGCTACCGGAACCCAGTCCTTCTGCGAGTGACGCGGATGTTTTTTCTTTGGCAATAATAAATGTTTCTCCAAACAAACAAAAAAGTATAAAATAACATTAACAGTAGCTTTCAAATCGTTATTGTATATTAAGAGCTGCGTTGCCCGGCTTTGCCCGGGCTACCTTGAGAATAAAAATTGTGTCAAGTGACATATAATCAACAATCAGGCTTAAATAAAAGAAAAAAAAAAAAAAAACACCGTGCAAAATTACCCTTCCAAACAAAGACGACAGATACTAAAACACTTTTAAGAAATTAAAATGCGAAAGATGGATTTTAATAGCGTAACCATGGAAATACGAAATAAAATAAGTTTGAGAAATTAAATGCAAAATACGGAAAGAAACAATGAATTCAAAAAGCGTAACCGTGGAAACGCGAAAATAAAATGGTTGACAACATGAATCAAAATGACATTTTTCGCACTTGATTAAAAAATTTTTTAAAATGATCGTGCAAATTTTTGAATTTCGAATTTTGACGGGTTCGAACGTTTTGAGGTGTGCTGAGTCCATTTCGACCATTTTTGGAAAATGTCTGTGTGTGTGTGTGTGTGTGTGTTTGTCTATATGTGTGTGACCGGTTTTTTGTGGTCGCTCTACAGCAAAAACTACCGCACGAAATCGAACGAAATTTGGTACACATATAAGCTTCCTATGTGTACTTGTGCCCATTGGTTTTTAGCGCGAATTCCTTCAAGGAGGGGGGGGGGGGTGGAGCAATGGAACGTTTCTTGAGTTATGCGTGCCTGCTATTCCGCAGAAAGTAACAGAAGGAATCAAACAAAATTTGGTCCATATGTTACCCTCAACAATGTACAGGTGCTTATTCAGTTTTGGTGTCAATAGCTCAAACGGGGGCTGAGCTATAGAACATTTTTTTGTCGTCAATTGTGACTGCTATATCTCAAGAAATAATGAACGAAATCAAACAAAAATTTATCGACAAGTAACCCTTAGCAAGTATACGAGCTGATTCTATTTTGGCTGAAAAGGGGGTGACGCAATCGAGCGTTCTTTCTTTTTCATTGCGAGCGCTATATCTTAAAAAGTAATGCTACGTTCTGGATGAAATTTGGAAGAAATGTGAACCTATACGTAAACAGGTGTTGGTTTAATTTTGGCGCCAATCCCTCCTAGAGGAGCTGATTTTCATTTTTTCTGAGCAATCACATTGCTTATTATTCTCATTTTGACTGTTTTGAATTCCTATGATTTTATTTTCCCCCGCCTCTATCTGCAGCACCACCGTCGACCGGCCTCCCGATGCTGCTCCTCTTGCGAAAACCGTCTCCAGGTTGCGTCCATATCCTACACACACGCATACATACACACACCTACACACTTACACACCTACACACTCACACACCTACACACACACAGATCAACACACACACAGACCTACACACACACAGATCAACACACACACAGACCTACACACACATACACACACAGACCTACACACACATACACACACTCCTACACACACACACACATACACACACAGACCTACACACACATACACACACTCCTACACACACACACACATACACACACTCATGTCTGCACACAGACACAAACAAACACGCCTACATACATACACACACTCGTGATTGCGAAAAACATAATTTGAATTCCAGATGTCAAAATTCAAATTAATTTTTAATTTTTTTTTGTGTGAATAAAAAAACTTTATTAATACAACAATGAGAAAGATAAATCGTAATAGACTGTCTTCTGCATATTTCACGTAATTTTAATTGTTTGGAATTAACCGGAAATATTATCTCAATGGTTTAAAATTTTTAACTGTTGCCATCTTATGTTTGTTAGCAAATAAAATATCTAATTAGTTCCAGCAAGGCTTTAAAAATAACTTTCAAGTTTCGCTCTTTGCTTTGCTTTTGCGATATTTCGAAAATTAAAACGGTAGTCAAGTTTTTGTGTGCGTATTTTTTTTTTTTTTTTTGCTGGAAATATTGCTTTTTCTTCAAGCATAGAGAGGGATCAGAATTCGTAAGAAAGACATAGAAGAAAGTTTCGTAATAGCCACAACATACTAGTTAAAATATATATCTGTTTCATGCAAACGATTTGCTTGGTAGAGATAAAATTGCAAAAGAGCCAGAGCCTCTACAACAGAAAGTTTTGTGAAGGAAAAGGGTAAAAATAAGTTTTGATCGATTTTTGCATTGAACAGTTGCACCACGAATCTTCCTCTAATGAATCTTGAAATAGAGCAGAGCCGTGGTAATACGATGCTTCAGTTGCTGTTCCGAGAAAAGATTGCCGGAGAAGGTTTCTTTCATATATTATTCTCATTACTTTCAGCACTCAAACCGAGAATCAGATCTTTAAAAATATTGCAAATTATAAAAAGAGATCCTTCTCAACGCAGCTATCTCATTCCAGTTTGACCAAGAAGATTGATCCCTTGCGTCCAGAGGTGAGTCATTATTTTCTTGAAGCGTTTAGTATCAATAGTAGTTCAATTCATTTTTTAAAGTTTGCAGGAGATACAAAAAAAAAAAAAAAAAAGAAAAAAAAATGCAGGAGATACAAAAAAAAAAAAAAAACATTTTACAGGGCACTTAATATTTTCAAAATATTTTTTAACCCTTGAAGAATTTTCGGTGTACGAATTCATTCTTGTTTTCTTTTTTAAATATAGGCGACATCGTGGAAATATTTACGGATAAAAATAATTTGAATTGATCTGGTCTTGGAAAGTAAATCAGCCTTATCTTAATTTTTAACTAGCTGCGTTTTGCACGGTCTACCGCGAAAATAAAAGAGATGTCAAGTGACGGGTATTCAACAATCAGACTTGAACAAAAAGAATATGTAAAATTTCCCGACAGATTGCGGAAAAATAACCGAAAAGGAAAAATTTAACTCCCCCTATGACAGGAAAAGCCTCAAAACAAAAGCCAGAATTTTATTTGTTCATATTCGAAGGGGGAAAAAAGTAGGTAACAAGTAAATATGTTTTAAGTTTCAAAAAGTCACACCTCAAATAAATTTCCAAACGTAAAAACTTTAAAATAAAATATAAAAAATGTTTTTTTTTTTTTTTAAATTCTAGAGAAGTATAAGCTTGGTTCGCACTAAAAAGTATGAAATAAAATAAATAATGATTTCCTGATTGTAACACTCGAAAATTGAAGCTGAACGCCTACTTCTTCTCTCAAACTTTTTAATTTTAATTTTATTGATTTCTTTAGGATTAACGTAAACATAAAGAAATTAAGATGAACATCAATTTTCGAGTGTTGCAATCACGAAATCATATACTTAGTTTATTTCATACTTTTTAGCGAGAGCCAAGACCAAGCTTATAGAAATAGTCTTTAGAATTAAAAAACAGTTTTTGTATTTTATTTATAATATTAGTTGAAAAAAAAAATAAATGAATAAATAAGAAACATACAAGAAGGTTTAAAGCAGGAGTCGGAAAGTAATTTTATTTGAAGTCTGGATACTTTTAAAAAATGTTATTACAGTCAAGAGAGAGGGGGGGGGGGAAACTCGTATTCCTTACCATTTTTTCATTTTCTTTATCACACTCACAAAATATCATGAAATACAATAAATAAGCAAATTTGTATTCAAAAACCAGTGGGCAAACTTCCATTTGCGGTCTTTAAACCAGTTTTATCAACTTAGGCTTAAGCAGGGAGTAGCTTTATGCAAAGAATGTCTCCAAGGTTGATCTTGCGTAATAGCAAATTTATTTTTGAAACTGAAATTTCAAAGTATGTGGAGTCAAACATATTAACCAGGTTAACGGTAAACGGCTTATTTCTTGCAATTTCCATACTTTTATAGGGTATGTTTGTTCACTTCCAAATTCTTCGGCGTATGCAGTTTTAAACGTTGGCAAGGAATTGTTTTCCCGCAAGTCTATTATACATGACCACTTTGTAAGGCCGAATAACTTTGCAGCTACATCTGTCTATTATTCTGTCGCTGTACTCAGGGTCTAATTACCACACAGGCCAATGGCTTGGGCCTGGGGCCCCCTCTTCCCATGAAGCACCAAATTACTTGAAAAATTATACATAGCTTTACAACAATACGAAAAATACATGTATTTTTAAAGTAATAACAAAAAATAATGACTTTTTAGTTGGAAAAGACCTTTCTTAAAGGACATTTTTTATTAATTCTGCCAGTAGCGAATTTACCATGTCACAATTATGGGTGCTCCGAAGGGGATTCATGAATGCACCTAATAAATGATTTACATACTTCTGTGATAGACAATGTGGCCCCCAAAAATGCATTCCGATCCTGCTATAGAGTCTTCAGGGGGCCTCGAAGTCATTGGGGGACTAGGGCCTCACTTTTGGTAAGTCGGGCGGTGCCTGTACTTTTAAAGTTACGGACTTTAACTGAAAGGAAATTTTAAAAAGCGATTTTACTGGCACATTTACGAAAACAATGCAATGAGCTGGCTTACTCCTGTTTGTAGGGATTTACGATAACATTCGCTTATTTTACGATCTTTAGTTACCCAATACCACCTCTGAACTGTCCCGCTTTACTCATGGTAAAGAGCGAGTCAAAAATCATGCGTGCAATGATCCACTTGCTTTCCCTTTTGTTAAAGGAGTTTTCTTTTAGCGTTTTTAAAATACTGTATTGTCCGTTTTCCACAAGAAGGCACTTGCAGGGCCGTCCCAAGAGGGGGGCGAGCGGGGCAATCGCCCTGGGCGCCACGAAATGAGGGGGCGCCTCAAGGCGCCCCTCGTTTCGACGGAACACGACGACATCCACACGAAATGAGAGGTGCCTTGCAGGACCCCTCATCGTACAAAATGCCTCGATTGTATAAAATTAGGGGCGCCTTGCGGCGCGTCCTCATTTCGTGTATCATAGATACATAGTCATAGACACACAAAATAGAGAATCATTGCAATGATTCTCTACATTTAAGCAGATACAATTTCTGAGAATATAACTTTAGAATCAAACAAAAGGCACTTCTGCTTTTTCTAGTTTTTACCAAATTTGATTGAATTCTTCCCATGCGTGCAATGAAATAACCAGAAAAAAGTTTTAAGGGGGCACATTGAAAAAAAAAAATTGTTTGATCTGATGTAGGAAAATAGGTCAAAAGGTGTCCGGTCAAAAGTTTGGAACTTCTGATTTTGAAAACGCAATTTTAGCCTTAAAAACACGATTGTAGGTCATGTTTATTGGCGTTAGGGTATTGGAGGGAGCTTAGAAACTGTTTTCGATCGATCATTTTTTTTAAATAGATTGCAATCAATTCCTTCTCCCCCTGCAAGTTTTCGAAATTGAGGTTTCAAAAACGCAACTTTAGACAAACTTTGAAGATTTTATGGACAGGAGAATCTGGAGCATTTCACAAGAAAATTGTTTAAAATTATGGTTCAAAAAATTTAAGCAGTGCTTTACATTCAGGGGCAATTCTACTTAAATTTTTTGCAAGTATTGTTTAAAAAACTCATTTTTTGTGATATTAAAGAAAAGCGGCATGGGGATCCTTGCACGAATATTTTCTTAAACTTAAGTCTTAAAACGCAATTTGTAAGGCCATATTTTGTAATATTAGGGCCAGTGATTTTTCGAAATTAGAGCTCAAAAAAACGCAATTCTGAGCGATTTTCGATGTTATAGAGTATTTGTGGGTTTCTCCTTAAAACTTAAATATTTGATGCAAAAGAATAACATTTTTGTTTATAACATATATGAAAGTTGGTATTAAGTTGGTACAAGAAAAACCAAAAAACTCTTGAAAAGAATCATTGCATGAGTCCAGATCGAAATCTAATTTTGATGTAATTTACTTCGATAAATACGTTTTCTTTTTATAATCAGCAACTTATTTATTCGTGTTCTTAGTTTGATCAGTTTGAATAACCAATTCAGTTTTAATTATTTGTTTTTTATCTAGTGGGATAACATTTTAGTAGATAAATGTTTGGATTTTTAACATTTCCATTTTTCGTAAAGCTTTTGGGGCATTAATGTTTCACAAATATTTGAAACAGACTCAATTTTTTGTGTTTTAATTCGATTATGCATAGCCCTCTGATAGTTCTGTTCATTAAAATGTAAGAAATTCAAGTATGTATTATGCACTGATGCTAACTTGATTTTTCTGTGTGTGTGTGGGGGGGGGGGGGAGGCGCCAAGAAACTTTTGCCCCGGGCGCCATCAAAGCTTCGGACGGCCCTGGGCACTTGACTCCTCCTTCGTCACGTAGTATCTGATGATTCTATTTCGCTGTTTTCGGCACAAGGTACATTCGGATCATAGCACTTTGTTGTAAAAGCAGCAGTTCTTAAAATGTAAGAATAACTAAAATGGCAACAGACACGTGAAACAAGTGACACTAAGACTTTTTTTGCACATTAAAATGCACGCCCAAGTTAAGGCTGTCCGGTTGTCTCATTCAGAAGCGCTTGGATTTTTTACCGATCACCCCCGCGTGAAATGGAACTCTGCGTACGAGGAGGTGGGGCGAAGTGCCTTCTCATGAAAAACTTACAATAGCCTCTCGTTATATCGCTCTTGTCGGGAGGCAATGAAAAAGCATGATGCAGCCAAAAACACGATATAACCGAGGTCGTTACAATTAAGGTAAAAATCAGGGGTGATAGCGGACTCAAGTAAAATTTTCTGAAGACAGTGTGAAATTTTCGGAAACTATGTGAAAGCTCGATTCCCCCCTCCCCCCCCGTAAAAACTCTTCAAAAATCATTGAAATCATTGAAGGAAAAAAAAAACATTTAAAAAGATTTTTGAAAATAATTTTTTAGTTTTAGACTGTGTCGTCAGCCCCAAATTTTCAAAATTTTCGGATCACAAATGTTTTAACTGAAAATGCAGCGAATTCAGAAGGATTAAACACATCCGTGTTTTATTTCTTGGCTAAAAAAGAAAGTTAAAAATCTTCCCGAGAAATACAATAAGTAATCTTAAATTTAGAACGAGGTTTGACTACGTTTAATTTTTCAGGGAACAGAGGAAAAGCGCGATTTGACCGAATGAATGATTTAATGAGGCGCGATATAACAAGGGGCGAAGACTCGACTTTTTGTTCAATGCAAACAGCCTGTATACTAAAAATAGCGCGACGCCTTATATTTTCTTCTGCTAAAATATTTTAATCTGCTTCAAAAATATTTTTCCACTCATAAATTGTAGGAAAGTGAATAAATTCTTGACTTGCAATATCTTTATCAAAGACAGTTTGCCTGAAAGGCGACACATGTTGTAACAGGGTGGCACTCAAAGGTACTTTTATCTGCAGAAAAATATTTCAAAATAATTAGTTCTCGTAATTTATACTCAAAATGTGTTCTACAATAAAAATTTTGAAAATAGGGTTATGAGGGTTAAAAAGGTTTCTGTCGGTTCGTGAATCTGTCAAACACCGATCCCTCCAATCAAGCAAATCATTAATCCGATTAAAAATTGTATTGTACAAAACATGTTTTGTTCAATACATTTCGAACAACTTAAGACACCGAGTTCCCCTTTTTCAATTTTAAATTTGAATAGGTTTTCGGTATTTTTTAAACAATTCAAAAACAAAAGGAATGAAAAAGAAGGAAGGAAAACTTGCATTAAAATTTGAATAAATGCATAAACCCTGTTCTAACTGGCGTCAAACAAGCTTCATTATAACGAATAAATACCTTTGTGCTGAAAATTAAAATAATCAATTAACCAATGTTTTGAAGCACAAAAACTGCAAATTACTGCAGACACGTGTTTCGGTGTTACAAGGAACACCTTTTTCAATGCAAAGAAGTGTGAGCTCCTTGAAAAAGGTGCTCATTGTAACACCGAAACACGTAATTTGCCGATTTTGTACTTCAAAACGTTGGTTAATTGATTATTTTAAGCTTTATTATATTGATAACAGATCTTGACGGAACATGGCATTTAAAGTTCAATTCTTTGCAGTTTTAAAACGCTTAAAAATATATATAAATGACAATGGAGATTTATCGAGATAGATAGATATTCATACATACATTGATAGTTATAGAGATGGAGAGATAGATATATACAGTTTAATTTGCATGGGAGCTCCCCCTACTTTTTCTCAATTTTATGTGAATTTTCTCATTTTCGGTGAAATTCAGGTTATTTGTACGCTTAAATAAATTCTGAAAACCTACTGATCAAGCCACCACAGTCACAACTACAGGGCACCCACACTTGTATCAAACATGTAGGTTGAAACTTAGTTGAAGGAGGAAGCGGGATCAAGGATGCACGAACTTCAAAAGAGAAGTAATGCTAAATAAGAAGTATTAACCGTTAATCATATTGAGTACTGTTAATCCGATAAAAATACAATTAATAAAATATTATAATTAGATTTAAATTCATTGACTTATTAAAATTGGTTGAGCTATTAATTAAAACTAACTAACATTAACTGCATTTTTACTGACCACCACATAACTTAATTAAAGTTGACTATAACATTCATTAATTTATTGTCATTTTATAACACTACAGCGTCCTCTCCCAGAATAAATGTTCACAATTAAAGGAAATCAAAAACCTTAACCGTTCTAAGAACTACTTGGAAAGTGCTGATGATAATTAAATAAAATATTAAATCATATATGTTTCAAAAAATATTCTTACATTAAAAAAAAAGAAAAAAAAGAGAGGGAAAAAAACATTTATTTCAACATGCCAAATCCCAATAAAACTTTGTAAAAGTTATTTACAAAATTTGTAATAACATTAAAACACCGGGCTCTATTTGATTGCGATCAAAGATCTAATGAACAGATCAAATATTGCGCTGGCAAGATCCTGATGACACTTGAAGAAGGGAAGATTCCGAGAAGAATTCAAAACATTACGTTATTTTTTATATGATTACGAACACACAACATACTACAGGATACGCCCGAATGGTGTGCAATCAAGAAATGCATTCGTGCATAGAAAATGGCAGTGTGCAATGAGCTGAGGCTCTTTCGTTGACTTTTCTCTTGAAGGAAGTACTCTATAACACACGCAGTTCTATTGTTATTCGAGATTGAAGCATATCACGAGCTGACAAAATTATTTATATATGCCCATTCGAATATTTTCCTTCTTTAAGCTGTTAACATCAGCGCCTTAAAAAATGAAATACATAACACTCAATACGGTATTTCTTCCAAGGACAGTTAGGGAGCTACACGACGGAAATCGATGGAAAACTGCAAATTGTGACGAGAACATATCTCTTGGTCGGAATGTTCTTTACGACCGTACAAAATAAAATAGAAAGGTACTCCCCCCCCCCAAAAAAAAAATCCAAGATGGTGGCGTTTCAAAATGACTACCTGCACTTTGATTTAATACACATCACACAAAGCAGCTTTTTTTTTATCGATTTATTTGTTCTTCAGGTCAAAGACTTGTCCATCTTATAATAATTTTGCTCAGTAACATGTTCTTAAAATTGGAATAGAAAAAGAACAAAATCGAATTTTCGAAAAATCGCTTCGAGGTGCACACCCCCATGCTACAAACTAATTCTATGCCAAATTTCATGAAAATCGGCCGAACGCTCTAGGCGCAATGCGCGTCACTGAGATCCTGACAGACAGACAGAAATCCGGACAGAGAGAGATCCAGAAAGAGAGACTTCCAGCTTTATTATTAATTAGTAAAGAACTAAACTTTTTAAAACATATGTTCAGGCGAAAACTTATAAATGTGTTGAACATTTTGTTTACAATTTGATATCTTTTCCGAACCTAATAATTTACGAATTGGGAACCAAAAAAAAAAAAAAATAAATAAATAAATAAAAAAAAAAATGCGCATTACATCACGCATCGAACTCCCTCATATGAGGGAAGGAAGACTGGGACAAGCATCCTATAATTTTAAAATACACGATTAAAATCAAGTTTTTTCTTTTTAGCTGTTTTTGTCTGTTTTTTTTGCACAGCTTAAGTAATAAATATACAACTAAATTTTTACATGCTGCACGCTTGGTTAGCTTAAAATAGCCGAGGAAAAAAAAAATTAGTCTGTCACACTCTTCCAGATTCTTCTGTCCGACTATTCAATGGTAATTAAAATTCGATTTTTTTTAAAATCCTAACAGTATCCAGCAAATACAATTGCAGGGGTACCCCATCCGAGGCCGTGCGCGGCCCATCCCCAACCAAGGACGATGAAGCAACAATCTCAAATACCACGGAGCACGTCCCCAGAACAAAACCTTTTCAAATACAACACCTAAAGATTTCATGGCGCAATCTGCACCTCGTGTGCATCGCTGGAAATTGTGATCATTATTCTCAAAATATTTCTTCATCATAAGAGTATTCAGCAAATGCAGTTGAAATGACTAGCTGAAAAATATTCCTATCAGTATCGAAAAAAAAATGCAATAGCAATCATCATATGAAAATGTTTTGAACGTTGGAGTAAGTTGTAACATTCAACTCTTTCATTGTTTTTCAAAAGTTCGCTTAAATACATGTTTAAAACCTACCGTACGCAACGTCCAACGAAACAAATACGGGACTGAGTAGTGAAATACGGTGACTGTGCCGTGTACAAGAGACGTATATAGCAACCGAAACAATGCATACAGTTTCCAAACACTATTCGAGGGCCCACAAATAATGTTGCTCCTATATTATCGCCAATGTTGATGCTTTTACCATAAAAAGAAATAAATTATCCTGGGGCCGTGGTAGCCTGATCGGTAAGGCATTGTACTCAGGACCGGAGGGTCTCGGGTTCGATCCTCACTGGTCGAAGACCCACCGTCGTCATTAATGGTGACTGGGCGACGTTAAATATGCTCGTGGTCACAATGTCCTCGAAGTGAAACGATACCTCTGGGGTGCCAGACTAGGAAGTTATTCGGCTCCTGGCCTCGTTCTAAATTGTCTCTCGAACTGTTCATAGATAGCACCACCATCTATTGTGTTGTCTGTGTACTCTCCTGGAAAACAAAATTCTGGAAACATTGTGGATTAATAGAGGTATAAGCTTCCCTAGTGGAATAGCAGAAACCTCAATCTGTGTGTGTGAAAAAAATAAGAAAGAATTATCCTGCTCCACGACTGCCGCCGGAAGAAAGATTCTTGTCTGACACATCTTTACGTGATTGACTGCGACTTCAACCGCAATTTGAATATAAAAATTACTTCAATAGGCGAAAGTGGCATTGTGGGTTTGTTACATTCAGAATGTGGGTCGCTATCTTTCGAGAAAGTAGTTGACATAGTTAAAGAGTGAGAGGTAACGATTTCTACTTATTTATTTCTTCAAAGATTTCTATTGGGTTCATGACCGTATACAAAAGAGGTGAATCATTAAAGATGCTGTGCGAAGGCATTCTTGTTGAGCGGAGGATTAAAATTTCACAAAGAGCACTTATATTCGCCCTGTAAATTCTGTGAAATGTTTCTGCTTACAGAAAAACCACACAAATGATTGAGTGCAGGATAATTCAAAAGCCTGAAATCAACTCGAATAACTATCTTAATTTGTCCTTTTAATGGGGTTGTTTCCTTCAGTCAAAAGTACTACCTTTAGTCACTGATATTGGTAGAATAAGCGAAAAAAATAAATAAATAAATAAATAAATAAATAAAAATAATAACATGGACTCAGAAAAAACTTTCATTTTCCCAACAGTTATTTTTTAATAAATTTTTTAAAATGTCCGATTTTTCAAACAAGGCGTGGTCTTGATAACGACACAAATGATGCACTTTGCCGCATCTTTCTACGCGTTTCCACGTTATGATAATCAAGAAGCGAATGAAATATTGCGCTCTACGCTTGCCAGCAACCATATCGTTGCCAATACAGGTGAGTAAAGATGCGAATTAATTATTTTGCTCTGTGAATGGCAACTCTGAATGGCACTTCATCATTTGTGATGTCATCGGCAGAAGCGTAAATTGTGAAAGCGCAAAGATTTAAGTAATTTTTTTTTAAAAATATTAAACTTAAACAAATTATTTAAAAGAGGGTCAGATCCTATGTTTTTAAGCATGCTCTTTCAGAAAAAAATACCTTTAAAATTTTGGAAACGAACCCATTATTAATGAGTTGCTCGCAAATCAATTTTATTAGGAGACGCATGACGAAATAACATTTCCGGGCTTATTTATTCTACGGGTTTAACTCGTTTCTCTCTCTCTCTCTCTCTCTCTCTCTCTCTCTCTCTCTCTCTCTCTCTCTCTCTCTCTCTCTCTCTCTATATATATATATATATATATATATATATATATATATATATATATATATATATATATACACTGATGTGCAAAAATTAAGGACGAAGTCGAAAAATTAGCATATCAGCTGAACGAAGAGGCAGAACGGACAGAAAGACCAATCAGGAGATTAAGTAAGGTGATGTAAGGTAGCACATGCGCAGATATGCAGGCAGACTTAATGGGGGAGTGTCTGAGCAGCATAAAGCATGTTGTCGGTGTAAGATCAGTATTTCTGGCAAAGAGATTGCACGCCGTATAGCAGTTAAAATCACACCGAGTTGCTGCCTCAGCGAGAAATGGCGAATAATCAATCTGTTAGACGACATCTGGATGCTTTTACCCGAGGTCGAATCATTGGGAAGTTGGAGGAAGACCGCAGTGTGACTGCAGAGTTCGGAATTGCTCACAGCATCGTTTCACGACTTTGGAGACAATTTCAAACTACAGGAACAGCTATCCGGGGGTTCAGTAGTGATCGTCCACTAGGAACCACACCCGCAGATGACCGGTATATTGTCTTACAGGCCAGAAGAAAGCGGCAGACAGCGGGAGAAATCGCTAGACACACGGCACAGGCGACTGGACGACCGATATCGCGTTTTACTGTGGCCAGAAGACTGCACAGTGGTGGTCTGTTTGCACGACGCCCTATACGGTGTGTACCTCTAACGCCTGCCCATCGGAGAAGGAGTTCTCTGTGGTGCCGGGAACACCGGAATTGGAGAGACAATGAATGGGGACGAGTACTCTTTACAGATGCGAGCAGATTCAGTCTGAGTAGAATGGGCAGCAATGCCTCAACAACTCATTGACACCCTCATTCTCAGCATGGGCAGACGCTGTGAAACCTGCCTAGCAGTCGGGGGAGATCATATCCCCTACTAAAGACCGGATGTTTTTTGCTGGACACCCATCACAGGGATGTTTCGGCCTTCAGTCGCATTGCGCTCCATGCTACTTTTTCAATAAATTTTCTTTTTATCCCTCTGATTTCTCTTTTAGTAAGTGTTGCTTACATTACACATGTCTTTACGTATTGGGGATCTTACGGTATTAAATGTGTTGATTTGGGAAGCTTTTGTACAAAGTTATGTTGAAAAAACCGTCTCGTCCTTAATTTTTTAATACCAGTGTATATATATTATCTTGCTAGAACCTAAAATAGAATTAACCCTCTCGAATGCATTATGAAAATGGTCGTCAGATTTTTTTCTCCTTTTTTGTAACCGTTGACTACAATGAACGAAATAAAACAATGTCTTTGTCGAATTTTATTCAAACCCAAATCTTCGTACTCTTTGTCTTTTTATGAATTTTGAGAAATATAATAAATTACATGAAGTTATTTAACACAATTCGCCATAGTTTGCAATGAAGTCAGTAATCACGAGTTTCGGAGCAGGGGCGATAAAAAGAGAGGGTCATGGGGGTCATTCGCCCTCCTCCCCCCTAAACCGTCGACTCTATATCCGTCCAAGTTGTGTTCAAATAATTCATGAATAAAATGTAATCTTTTCAATTCATTAAATATTTTTAAATGTTATCATAAGCGGACAAAAAGAAAGGGTTAGGGGGGTAATCCGCCCTCCCCCCCCTTAATCGTCGTCACTATATCCGTCCACATTGTGTTCAAATAATTCATGAATAAAACGTAAACGATTTCAGCAATCTTTTCAATTCATTAAATATTTTGAAAAGTAAATATTTGAAAAATTACTTCTTTCTATAGAACGTGAAATTAATTGAAAACGTTTATGCTCTACTAAAGGCGTTATTCCTAGCTGATTAAGTGTTTTATTCTCATTGACACTCCCTGCAATTTCAGAATTTTTTGTACCCAAAATCGTATCTTTTTTTTTTGGGGGGGGGGGATCATTCTTCAGCATGGCCTCTCTAAAATAATAGTCTGTATCTGCCTCTGTTTCGGAGTGATGATAGATTTCGTTTCTGAAACGTAAGTAGAAATGAAACATTTTCTTTTGGAATGAGTACCTAGCATTTTGAAAAGGAAACCCATATGTTCCTGTAGCTATATTTTAAGGCCGCTGCAAGAGTATTTCACTCACAGAAAATCAGAAATACGCCTCAAAATTTACGCAAGCGAACTTTCAAGCTTTATACTATGGATAAAAATTTAGTATCGTGGAAAGTAGGGGAAAAAGCAAATGGAATTTTCAAGCAATATATTTGAATGTTTCGTTATTTTTATGAGGACAAAGTGTTATCAAGAAAGTTCTCTGCTCTCTATTCACTGCCATCTTCCATTTCATCCTTCAACAGTTTTTTATGCACTCTATTTATTTAGTTATTATTTTTATCGAACTGACCATATTTAGGTTTTTCCTTTTCGTTTATGATGCTTCACCATTTTCCCAGAGAAGAGCCCTGAACCGCCTCAAATATCATTTAGGACGGTTTAAAATTGAGTTTTTGGAGCTGAAGCTCCAAAAACTCAATTGCGAAAATATTCTATTAGAAAACCCTCCCTTTCTCCCAACGAAAATATGCAAGGGAGAGTTCCTGTTATTTCGACTCTCCCTTTTTCTGTGCAACCAAGAGAAGAAGAAACTGGACGCACAGAGAATGAGAGAGAAATCATTTTCTTGCATGACACACAATTTTTTTCCCCTCTCCTGACTTGCAAGTTTTTCGTGTTCTTCCTAGAATAGGTAGAGTGAGCAAGTCATAGTAAGATATCTTTTAATGAGCAACCAAATTTACATTTATCTCTTTCCTCTATTTTTCGAAATGATTAGCAATGAAGACCCTTTTATTTCCTCTTCTCTAAATGACCTCAGTCAAAAGTAGGCTTGCCAGACGTCCCGGTTTGATCGGGACAGTCCTGGTTTTCAGGAAAAATCCCGGAGTCCCGGCCGGTTTACTTCAAGTCTCGGAAAAAGATACATTTTATTAGATGACCAAAAAAGTCTAAAAATAATTAACTGTGAAGGATCATTTTGGATAATTACTTTGTCATTTGAAACATAGACTCATACAATTAATATCGAATCAACTAGAGAGAATTTTTCTATCGAATGAAAAATACACGTAAATATTGTTGAAGTTTTTATTCCTCATTCAAAGTATTTCTTCTTACTAAAGTAACTAATAAATATTAACATGTAAGAAATAAAATTTTAAAATTTATCTGCTTGTGTCATTTATTATTACCCCTGGTTTAGTCTCATAATTAGTATTTATTCATGGCATTGAGATTGAACTACACTCTAAAACCCGTTAAAAACCAGCCAGGGGTGTTGTTTCCTTTCAGGGGTGTTTGTGATCCGAAGTTTCCGAATATTTTGGGCTGACACGTTCTAAAGCTAAAAAAATGTTTTTAAAAAAAGGAAAACGTTAAAAATGTTTCTTTTCGATAACTGCTTACGGAGGGGGGGGGGGGGGGGGGTCCAGTTTCTCATAGTTTCTGAAAATTTCACTCTGTCTTCAGAAAATTTTACTTTTCTTTATCCTTGCCTTTTGAATACTCGCGACGGGGGGAGGGGGGGGGGGGTACTCCGGTGTCCCGGTTGAACGTTTCAGAAATCTGGCAAGCCTAGCCAAAAGAAGAGTGCATAAATATAGTAACTTACTCCGTTTGTCTCGAATTTCAGTTTCATTCCAAATCAGCTGCATGTGATAAGCTAAAAAGCAGTAATAATCTTCAGAATGAAACTCGCCATGTCAGAATGTGCGGAGGGCTACTTGATACTAAAAGGAGGGGGGAACAGAATTACGGAAAGTTTCGTGCAAGTAATTACACGAACTTGTACCCTTGATGTACTTTGCGTCCTTGGCGATATTATTTTCTTTCCCTAGACTTTCCTTTTAGTGTTTCTTATTTTTTGCCATTTGCTCCGTCATTTCCTAATTCTCTAAGCTCCTCTTATTAAGGATTCTAGTGATTCTCGGTTTTTTTTTTCCTGCAATAAGTCATTTGTCAATAAGTATTGGGTTTTCATAGACAAAGGTGGAAGAAGGGCAAATCATGCTATAGTTAGAAAAAATAAAAGTACTGTGAAAGATAAAAAGAGTGTTTTGATTTTTTAATTTTATCTACAAAAAGGGGTATGAGCTGGAAAACTATTGGAAGATGAAAAGGACTTTCGCATATACAGTAATCTCTTACTTGGCAACAGGGAATCCTCTTCCCTTTAAAATAAATAAATAGATCAATAATATTAACTTGAAATCCTTTCTGACGGATTCAGATTGATTTTCTTCGCAATTAAGATTGAAATTTTTAAATAGGAAAAAAGTGGGGGAAGGGGAGATAACCTTTTGAGGAACAATAAATATATGCACAAAAACAATTTCCCCTTTACTTTGTACTTGAACCAACACAACAAAAGCGCATAAATAACGTTTCCAAAATTAATAAACTAAACTGAAATAACGTAGGAGTAAAGACCTTTTAGAGTAAAGATGGTGCGAGTTCTTGTTATCGCATATATTGTGCTTCATTGGTGAACCAAAAACCTCAAATTGTTCATGGGAATTTAGTAACACTAATGTCACCTTTTCCGCGCTACTCGACAGAGAAAGTATAAAAACACTATTTTTATTAATTTTTGCTAAAACATCAAAAAAAAAAAAAAAAAAAAAGCATTTGGTCGAAACTTCAGCCCAATTGCGGCAGATCAAGAAATTGTCCAAAAAATTCAAATGTTTTATGTGCACTTTTTCCGCAGTACCCATCATCAAAAAAAAAAAAAAAAAAAAAAAAAAAAAAAAAAAAAAAAAATATATATAAAAAAAATCGGCCCACCCTAATTTGTACTCTTACAAATGCAATGAAGCACCCCAAAGGAGAGCCCCCTACCCCAAATAGGAAAAAAAGATCCTTTTAAAAAATCCCGATAAAAATTTCAGTAGCGGGGTTAGCGCCATCCTCATGGGCGCCTTCCTGACAAACGGTCTAAGTCCAATTCTATTGCTGCAATCTACAGTTGCATTTGTAATTAAATTTTCGTTATTTCAGTCAATATAGAATAGTCAAGCACGGGAGCCCACCTAGGTGGGGAAGGGTCATGGCGCAGACTATGCCATTGATTTTTTTTCAGTGGGGGGAGTGTTTTAAAAGGTATTTTTCTCTTTTTCCGGGGGAGGGGGGTAGCTTTATATTACTCCCATTTGGGCACTTTATGGTATTTGGAAGGGGGCACACCTTTGCTCGTGGGGGTAGGATGGGCACCCTTGAATCAAGTAAAGTGAGTTTAATTGAAGAACCCTTAGTTGTACGCCTCTGACTCAGTTTAACATCTCTCTGCCAAGGAAATATGCCCCAAAATTATTAAAGGACAGTGCACTTATACAATGCAAAATTTTTCTTCAATTTCTTAAAAGTAGTTTTTTTGAATCTTTTTTTTTTTTTTTTTGTAAGCTATTGACATGAGTTTAAACTTGGATGCCTCAGTTGCCAAATCGATTAACTCCACTTTTTAAAAAAATCCTCATTTCTGCTTGAATAGTGCTTAATCAATGAATTTATATTTAAGTTTTGGTTCAGTACATTTCTGAGCCTGTGATGGCAGAAAATGTAACACGAGGGCCCATTCATCACTTTTCTCGACTTTTTGTTTTATGGAGTTAATCGATTTGGCAAGTGAAGCATCCACTTAATACTCACAATTTTTCTGCTTACTGTCCAAGTAAGACAATCACTTTTAGCCCAGCCACCATTCAAAAAATACATTGTCCTTTACAAAATTTCTTACATCACAATGATTTGAAGAAATTTTGGCAAGAGATTTCAACTTGATTTAGAATTTGGCGCTGTCACTCTACGATTGTTTACCCCTGACCTTTTCGTCACTCAAGGGGCATAGTTACAGTTAAATAAAAAAAATCAAACAGGTAATTGCAACTTGAATTTCGAAAATGAGACCCACATGACACACAATTAACTCGAACTCATAGCAGATCACAAAAACTTTTTCTGAGAATTTAAAATCTAGGCCATTTCACGTAACAAAAAATTACCTGCCGAGAATTTCCGACGCTGCAAACAGACAACCGCATCGTTGCCATGACAACGTGACGTCACATTCCGCTCTTCCTTGCTAAGGAGCAGGCAGAATGGCAGTTCAACCACAGCGGTCGGTGCTTTCCGTATCAAAGGGGAAAACGAATTTCTAATGGAATACTGCATCATATGTTCTCAACCTTCCAACACAAGGTAGTGCAAGAAACCTAAACGGAATAAATTATTATCAATTGAAGTAAGTGAACTCTTTCAAATTTGTTTGTTACAGGCTCTATGTTGATTTTGGAGAAATATCTATCAAAAAAAATATTACATTTGAGTTCTGTAATTCTGAAATGGGAAAAATCGTTTTTGATCGTAAATCCAATTTCATTAATTTTATTAGAATGTCAATTTTTTAATTTCTTTCAAATGTCAGGTATTTGTCTATTTGTGCGCCATTCATATCACTCACAGACGACAATATTGACACATATGAAAATGTGCGTGTGAGGGGGGGGGGAGCAGGGCAGGCCCGTTATTTATCGGGTGAGGAGGGGGTAATTGACCCTACCTGGCTTTGAAAAATCAATGTATTTCTTTTTTGTGGGACTGGTCTTGTTTGATTTCTTTCGGTACATGCATTGAGTACATACCCTTGACTCAACCCTGGAAAAATTTGAAATGCTGGGCCCGGGGTGAGGGGAGGGGGCATATATTTCTATCCATCTCTCTCTCTCTATACATATATATACATATTTTATATATATATATATATATATCTTTATACATAAAGGGCTAATCTCTGTCCGGATGTCCGGGGTAAACTTCAAAACTACTGGAGGGATTTTAACCATTTTTTCACCACAGATAGTTACATAATCGGGGAACAACTTAGGCTATAATTTATTGCTAAAAACTTAGTTTAAAAACGGCGTGATCGAAAACTGTGAATGTCATGTAATTTCCACATCAAATGATTAAAGATTAATCCCATTGTTTGGAAAGTTCGTTGCCTAACAACATAAATATTAAAAGTAATCATAATGTAAATTTTGAATCAAGGCCTCTATGGAGCAAGCATGACATTGCTTTCTTAGGAATTGAATCCTCATCTTTATACATAAAGGGCTAATCTCTGTCCGGACGTCCGGGATAAACTTCAAACCTACTGAAAGGGATTTTAACCATTTTTTCACCATAGATAGCTACATAATCGGGGAACAACTTAGGCTATAATTTATCACTAAAAAACTTAGTTTTAGAACGTCGTGATCGAAAATAGTAAATGTCGTGTAATTTCTCCATCAAATGATTAAAGATTAAACCCATTGTTTCGAAAATTCGTTACCTAACACCAGCAATATTAAAAGTAACCATAATGTAAATTTTGAATCAAGACCTCTCTGGAGCAAGCATGCCATTGCTTTCTTAGGAATTGCATCCTCATCTTTATACATAAAGGGCTAATCTCTGTCCGGATGTCCGGGGTAAACTTCAAAACTACTGGACGGATTTTAACCATTTTTTCACCATAGATAGATACATTATGAGGGAGCAACTTAGGCTGTAATTTATTCCTTAAAAACTTAGTTGTAAAAAGTTATGGTGGAAAACAGTAAATTTCATATTTTCCTATTAAATAATTAAATTCGCAACTCCAATAAATTATAGGGGGCGCAGCAGCCACAGTCTAATGGCGGATGAAAAAAGGTGAAACAAACAAATGCCATAACTTATAACTTGCTTTGACGTTTAGTGAATGACAGTACTTTTTCATCGTATTTGTGCGAAGCTTTCTTTTTTATTCTTCTGAAATTACATTACACCACAAACTGCTTGAAGCCGGAAATTTACCCCAAAGAAAACTCGTGGAATGGAATGTTTTACCTTTTTCTTTAGCATTGGTAACCACCTCAAGGTAGCGTATTCGAGCTTTGAAGTTGCGAATATAAAACCCATTGCTACAAAAATTCGTTGCCTAACAACAGCAATAATAAAAGTAATCATAATGAAATTTTTCAATCAAGGCTTCTCCGGAGCAGACATGAGTTTAAAGTCGTTTAAGCATTTGAGAACTCTACTTTTTGCATCCTTAAAGAAACATAGTAGATACCTTTTTTTTTCTTTTGAGTGTGTACTATTTAATTAAATAATCAGTGATCATTAATTAATTGAGTGATCTTTGTTTTTGTTAGTTCATAGTTTGGAAATTCTTCAAATTTTTATATGCTTAAATTCGTGCTTTTGTTTCTAAATGAATATTCTTTCGTTCTTTATACTTATTGCTATTTTACTTTTATGGGCAAAGAAGAAGCTCGATTTTTAATCACGTCAAAGCGCTGTGTTTTGAGTTTTTTCAATTAAAACAGAAAACGGAAAAAAAATTGCGATTGTTTCTCACAATTATTATTGACCCAGGCAACGCCGGGTATTTTTGCTAGTATATATATATATATATATATATATATATATATATATATATATATATATATATATATATATATATATATATATATATATATATATATATATATATATATATAATTTGTTTGTTTGTTTGTTTGTTTGTTTGTTTGTTTGTTTGTTTGTTTGTTTGTTTGTTTGTTTGTTTGTTTGTTTATATAACGTATGTACATTGATTTAAAAACTGAAATTATCGATCTTTCTTTTTAAACTGATGGCACACAGCTAGTGCACGTTGAGTATAGACGATGCCATCGATAGTGGCATATCAAAGGTGACCATGTACAGTGGCTCCCAAACGTGTTCGTACACCTTGAAATTTTGTAGTAAAACCAAAATAACGCAAAACTGAAATCGAATATGACGTCCAATTTTTTTTTCACACCATTCCTATGCCATTCTGAATAAAACCCGGTAGTTTTTTTTCAAAATATTGTCACACTTTATTTTTGAAATTTGGCAAAAAACGAAGAAACGGAGAAAAGATACGCCACAAAAGTCATCGTACACTGAAATATTTTCGAATAAATTCATACTTAACTTCATCATATGTGGTTTTATTTATTTATTTATTTATTTTTTTTTTTTGCATTGTAATGATACTATAAAGTCATTTGCCTTTAATTTTTTGTGGATTTATTCCCTAATATTCTGCTTATTATTTTAAAATGGCAGGTATGCGAAGAAAACAAGAAAGACGATTCGAAATTTGATTTTTTCCCCTCACAGTAGCCGTAACTCCTTAAGACCGAGGCCGGCCGTATACGGCTTTGTAACTTAGATCCGAGTCCGCCCGTATCCGGCCGAGTTCTGCGAATTCAGGGATGGTGGGTAGAAGAAGACACCCTACTGGGCGAGACCTCCCCGAAGAAAACCCTTTCTTCTAGCCGATAGCTATTTAGCAAGTGATAGCGACAACTGCATGAATGGGGAGCTGCTAATGACTTGATGTCGCTTGGCTTCCTCAAAAAATGAGAAAAGATGGATGCGTTGTACGATTTCGTTTCAATTTCCTCCACTTCTAATCCTCACTTTTTTGTACCACTTTTTTAAAAATAAATTCTATTCTAGGATTTATAAATTAATGTTTTGTATAATTTTTATGATAATTCGTACAACATTAAAGCACAAACTTTGCAAATAACTGCATATACATGCTTCAGATTTACAAGGAACCTCGAAACACGGGTGTGCAATTACTACTTGCAATATTTCGACATCTATTAACCTTTTCTAATTTCATTATTTTTATTTTCAATCCAAATGTAATTATTTCTTTCCAGTTTTAGAAACTTAAAAGTATTACTCAGCAAATCAGAGCTTGGAAGGAATCTAAACAAAACAAATCTGCCCAGAGCTTTAACTTGCTCGTGAAAATATACTGCACCCCACCACACAACTGTTACCCAAACAGTAGCGCCCCACAAAAAGTGAGATAGGAGGTCATAATTCCCTAAGGACTTAAAACACACATAACATGTAAAAATGTATGCATGGGTCAACCAACTCCAGTATTCAGGTCGCACGGGTGACTAAAGAAGATGCCTTAGATACTAGTTCTCTCAGAATGGTCAAAAGAAAAGAATTTTGTTACGATATTATACAATTTACAAACTACCGTATTATCCACTTTACCTTTAGAGTTCAAAATTTTGAGTAAGGTGATACTTGCTAGCAATATAATATATATTTGCACTTATAAAAATTTAATCACAAAATAGCATTTTCTAGTTTTCTTCTGAACAACATGTTATTCATTAATTTGGGAAATTCAGTCAGTTTGTCAACATGTAAATTCAGAACCATGATTTACAAAAAAAAAAAAAAAAAAAAAGGTGAAAAATGACAATCTGCTTAAATCTTCAAAAACAGTTGTCTCTGAAGTGGGATAAACATAAATTTCTAATGGCGCTCAGTCACATTGAATATTCCTTTTAACGATTGTAGTGTAACAAACCTAAATATGTTATGGACGCGAAAAATTTCTATAATTGTTTGGCTTGGATGACAATAAAAAGCACCAAATTGGCCAGGGCTGTGTGCAGGTAAACGGCAGCATCTGCAGCAGTGAGTTTTCGAAATATTTGAAAAAAATTGTGGTAGGAAAATGTTGGAATTAGGCTGTTTTTTCGTGCCTTTTTTTCATCGGAAACCAATAACGAGCTTGTACAATAAAGATAACGTACAATAGATGACGAAAATGCAAAAAAGTGAAAAATGAAAAATTTGCAGTTAGTGCCCTTTCCCAGCACACGGCAGAATCACCTACGCACTAGTTACGTAGCGGTGGTCAATAAGGGAAACGCGTTACTAATTACTTTCATAAGCAATGAAAAAAGTTGTATTTCAAATATCTGCTTTAAATTTTTTATAATGAATTAAAAAAAAATATTGCAATCGTTTACATTTTATTCATAAATTTTTTAAACACAATGTGGACGAAAAAGGTGTCTACAGTTTAGGGGAGTCCATGACCCTCTCCCTCCCTGTATCCGCCCATGATTACTAGTAGGTTTTATAAGAATGACATTTTCAATTGGCAACATGAAAATTACAGCCTATTAGCTCAAAAAATGTTTCTTCAATGCTTAGAAATACTTAAGTGAAATAGAACTTGGTTTTACGTGATTTAACTGGTGCGTAAAACGATTTTTTATTTAAGGCTCTAAATCAAACTTAAGTGCCAATCTTTTTTAAATTTTAAACTTTCTTTTTTCATCGATTTTATTTTCAACTAATTAAAATGAGGTGTAAATCTAGAACCCATTTTCTGAAATAATATTTCAATTTCCAAGTCATCGTGTAAATTTAAAGATTCATGATTAACGTTCAACTTTAAAAAATAATGCACGTTTACAATTTAATCATGGAAGAAAAAACTCTAGTTTTATCAATGAAAACTTTCTGATTTGCATGTAAGTACTAAATAAAGAAAAAATTTGAAAAAAACAAAACAAATGAATCAATAAAAAAAATACATGGTGATATATTTGCATTATCAACATTTGCAAATGGAAAGTTTTATATTTATGTATTGTAAAATAAAACTAAAAAATTATTGACAGAATATCGTGACAAACATGTTTTAAGCCGTTGTATCAGACAAAACAAATAATTATAAATTTACAATTTCTTTACTCTCACAGACGTTTTTTTTCTTTACTTTTTTTGTTAAAGAAACAACACCATGAACAATGAAACTACTTCGCCTACAGAGCCTATCAAACAAACTAAAATCACATATACGAATAAAATCTAATCTTGCTGGAATAGAATTTAAGAAGAAGTTTTAAAAGATGCGCCGGAGAAAAATAAAATAAAGTGTAATTGCGCCGACTGCTTCATGGAAAAATGTGATGAGTATTCGTAAAGATGTAAAAAATTTCAGGAAGACAGCTTCAAAAATGGCTGGAATGTTGCCATGAAATGCTGCAGACGTTTACATAGAAATGTTGGATTTAGAATGCCTGTGTTAAATTTTAATCGAAATAATTATAAAAAATGTATGTCAAATTTCTGGAGATTAGCTCCATAGAAAATGTTTCAACAGAATTTCTACCAACGTCTTTATGATTTGTACTGTTTAGATTAGAGAATGTTTCTGACCGGATTTTTTAAAAGGTTTCTATGGAAACGGTTAAATGAAAATGTCGCATTGGGATTTTTTTATAGACGTCTACTATAAAACATATTGTGCGTAAGAATTTTTTTTCAGTGAACTTTATGGAAAATTTCTGTAGGAATTGTTCTACAAAAAATATGTGTCAAGAAAAAGTGTTTAAACAGAAGTGATTGCACAAAATATGCTTCTGTTATTCTGTACACTGTATGTACTCGTATTTTAAATGCTCCGTCGCAGAAAATGAGGGGGGCAGTATATTCGGATAATCACACTGTGCCAGACAATTTGGAGTTCGGATAACAGAAGCTGCTCCACTCTATATGTACAATTTTGAATGCGTATGTATCACAAATTTGAGTAAATATTCTCTAAGCATAAAGCTATTTTTAGGAATTGTAAATGGTCGTAAACGCAAAAACGAACCTTTTACCAAATAAATAAATAAACTAGTATGTTGTGGCCATTACGAAACTTTCTTCTATATCTTTCTTACAATTCTGATCCCTACCCATGCTTGACGAAGAAGCAATATTCCCAACAAAAACAAAATTACGCATGGAAAAACTTCGTGACCATCCCAATGTTTGAATTAACGCAAAATCAAAGCAAAGAGCAAAAATTGAAAGTCATTTTAAAAGACTTGCTTGAATTAATTACAAATATTTTATTTGTTAATAAACATAAGATGGTAACAGCTAAAAATTTTAAATCATTTTGAGATTATTTCCGATCATTTTTCCATACAATTAAAATCACGATAAATACGCAGACGATAGTTTATTACGATACAGCACCTTTATACAGCACCTATATACAGCACCTTTTGGAGCAACTGGCGTCAAGATTGAACCAACGCCTGTTTCCCCCCCCATATGGATTCACATTTATTCTAAATTTCATCCAGAACGTAGCATTACTTCCTGAGGTATGGCACTCAAAATGAAAAAAAAAAAGCTCATTTGATTGCACAACCCCCCTTTCAGCTGTTGACGCCAAAATAGAACCATTTTTTATACCCTCTAAAGGTTACTTGTCGATAAATATTTGTTTGATTCCGTTCATTATTTCTTGAGATACAGCAGTCACAATTGACGACAAAAAACGTTCTAGAGCTCCACCCCCGTTTGAGCTATTGACACCAAAATTGAACCTGTACCTTTAGAGGGTAACGTATGGACCAAGTTTTGTTTGATTCCGCCAGTTACTTCTTGGGGAATAGCAGGCACGCATAACTCAAAAAAAGTCTCCCTGCTCCACCCCTCTTGAAGAAATTCGCGCCAAAAACCAATGGACACAAGTTCACGTGGGGCACATATGTGTATCAAATTTCGTTCGATTTCATGCGGTAGTTTTTGCTGTAGAGCGGCCACAAAAAACTGGTCACACATGTGACAAACACAGAAGACAGACATTTTCCAAAAGTGGTCGAAATTGACTTAGCACACCTCAAAACGTTCAAATCCATCGAAATTCGAAAATTTGCACGAATCCAATATTTTCTTCTATATATTGGATATAGAAGAAAGTAATAAAAGGGAATAGCGATTGTAAAAGCGGGCCAATTTTGTAGTAAACTGGTTGGAGAACAGCAAGTATGGAATTGGATTTGAAGGTTGTTGTCGTTTCGCGATAATATTTTTAACTGACAAATGTTCGCCATCGTTGGCGACTGGAACTTTATTTTTTGGTAGCCAGTTTCTGTAAAACGGTCGCTCTTTCGCAATTGGCAATCGCGAATCCAGAGTTTTATATGCGCACCTTCCATCCCCCTCATAGGTGAATGGCAGGCTTGTATGGCCGCAGACATTATAATTTCAAGGCCAAAATCTAATCAATATTCCGAAGTCTTAGCACACGCGATTTCCCAACTTCATTCCTTTTGGCAATGGATGCGTCCGCTGTAGAAAAAAAAAAAAAAAAAAAAAAAAAACTTCCGATAAAGGTATTCACAGAAAAATAGTTAAAAAAAATCTCAGCCTTTATTCTTTTTCCGGAAATTCACAGCTGCGGCATCCGTTGCGACTGGCTCACGCATGGAAAACGGAAATCGCCTCTTGATATTCCATCAAGTTGCTTCCGAGTATAAATCGATTTAGTAGATAACGGCTTGATTATTTTCACTTTTAATGATCTGACCCTGGATTAATACCTAGTCACATTTATCTATTAGTGAGCAGGCCTCTCGTTTGGGCGATCAGGCGGGTCAATCGGCCCCCATCCCTGGATATCGAAAACATAACTGCAAATGCATTTGACATGCATTTTGGTGTTTTCTTCCTATAAAATCTACGAAGTATTTTCCTCTTTGGAATGACATACCTGTTACTGACTGTAGGACATAGGGCCATTTCACAGTATTTTGTCCAAATGTAGAGTCCGCAACATTACTTTTTTTTTCAGAACTATTTAATTTACTGTTAGCACAAAATTTTGCTCTGTTTAAATCCTACTCACACACAGACTCAAAATAAAGCAATGTGCTAATCAAACAGTAAATACAATAGTTATGGAAGAAAAAGTGTCATTTTGCGGACTCTACATGTGGACAAAATACTGTGAAATGTTCCTGTAGTCTTTATTTATGTACCTCATCCAGGAGTCAACGTAAAAGATTTTCCAGAAGAGGCTGCCTATGCATTCTTTCTCTCTTTTGGCACTTTTTTCTACTCCCTGGGGTTGTATCATTTGTAACTGGTAGGATCAGCAAGAAAGCGCTGAGTAGTAAGAGGCGCAGTCTAGCAACAAACAAGCTATTACAAATTTTGTTTTGGCTTCAAGGTCATCCACCATATCTCCGTGGTCAAGCTTTAGCAACAAGCGCAACTCCAGGGGAGGGTACGGAATTATGACCAAGGTGACCAGAATTTTTCCCCCACATAACGGGACGCTTTCCTAGAAGTTATGGCAAAAATATGCGATAGAAGAATTTTTTTTAAAAAACAGTTTGCTTGTAACAAAGAACAGAAATGAACCGAGTAAAAAGAGGTATGGTACCTCAGACTTCAATAGACGCAATATAACACTCTTACTTATCACTTTATCAATAACTAATTAAGCCTTATCTTAGAACTATGACTGTATTTTCTATTTCCATCTTTCAGACCAGGATTGTAGGATGAAAAGTTTTGAAACTAGTCAAAACACAGCTTAAAATTAGCCAAAAAATACCTGATATGTTTGAGATATGCGCCACCATGACCTCCCATTCCGCTAGCTACCAGAGATATTCTGAAGCTGCGTTTTGGGAACTTCAATTACGAGGGGAAAATTCTAAATCCACTATTTGTACCGGAACATTACTTTTATGAACCCTTCTTCGATTTTAATGGTTGTGTTTTAACCATGATCGACTCCAAAACCGGAATCTCGATCAGTTCTTGAGTACTAACGGATTCACAAAATTCGGTAAAAGTCATTTCATCAAGCTTTCTGCCTGTCTTTAATATTTAAAGATAAATTTAGAGTAGAAATTGTAGTCTCCCCCCTCCCTCCCCCAACGTTTTCCATAAAATTATCTGCGTTTCTTTGCATTTGAAAACTCCGTGCGTTATCCTTCTATTTTACTTTTTGTTTGTTTAGCGACGTAATAAATTGCACTATTTATTTTACTTTTAGGAACTGTTCCCCATATTCTGATGTTGATTTTTTGGTATGTGGACGTTATTAGGAACTGTTGTACTTATTGAGATTTAGATTTTTATACGATCTTGTTCAAAAGGGAATTTTATGTAATTTACTTAAGAAATGTTATAATTATTGAAGGGTTTTTAAAGGAATATTGATGTTAATTCGGAACGGTTGACAAAATTCAAATTAGGCTCTTTTTTTGGGGGTTTGTTCGTATTTTAATCGATATTTTTAGCAACTGTTGATCGTATTTTAATTAAGACTGTTGTTTTTAATCTGTTAAACGGTTTAAAGGATAGTTCTGTTGTTGAAATGAAAATATTTGACTAAATTTAATCCAAATTTTTTAACACAAAACATCAGACATGTGTTACGTGACCCCATTTTTTTCCGCAAAGGAATGACGCATCGTCATAGTTCGTGCAACGCAGGGCTACGCAGCTGGTATTGAATTAGAAAGCTTATTTTGAGCAGGAGCTCACAGGATCTACGTTCCTGTTTTTTCCTTCTATTTTATGAGAGTGTCTACATAGTAGACGGAATTCATGCTGTTTGTGAATAAAAGTAAGTTCTGAACATTATTATGAGCTCTCGCACTTATTATAAATTAAATCCCGATCCGGGGCGCCCCTAACTTAAATTATTTTGAGGGAGGAAACTTTCAGTTTACCTAATAAAACCAAAATTAATCGAATGATAAATACAAGTATGCGCTCATTGCACACATAACTAGATCTAACAAGGAAAGACATTATTCGTCATTTAAAAAAAAACGAGCTGATGTGTGCTTTACATGACTTCCCTTAATGGTAATTTAATGATAATAATGCCTTGGAGTAAGCAAGAAAACACTAAATATCCCCCCCCCTCTCTAGTTGTGAACCGAAGCAAAAAAAAAAAAAAAACATTTTACACAGATTTATTTCCCCATTATTTGCAATTTTAATGTGATTCAATGGTTAGCTCTCTAAATATCGCCGATAGTGGCCAAATTGAAACCAGATTAAAAAAAAAAAAAATTGCCAAATATTTCGCCAAGTTGGGTACAAAACTTTGCGTCCAAAAGCCTCGCAATATATCGCCAAGTGTCCGTTGTTTCCACTTCAGTTTGCATCGATATTAACAGTGATTTCCCTCCAAAAGGTGTAAAAGAACCCGAATGCAACTAAAAGGGAAGGTGCACAACTAAACCCCATTAGGAGTCTACTTACCAAATTTCAACTTTCTACGACTTACCGTTTAAGAGTAATGCGAGAATACATACGCACATACATACGTACATACGGACGTCACGAGAAAACTCGTTGTAATTGACTCGGGAATTGTCAAAATTGATATTTCGGGTGTCTAAACGTTCTTAGGTATATACGCACACAGGGGCGGCAAATAGGAGGGGCAAGAGGGGGCGGTCGCACCCCCAAATTTTTTTGAGCAGAATGATAAAAAATGGGTAAATTCAATTTTTGTTAATCGCAAATCATTCTTCATTTTTAAAAAATCGCTCTCATTCTCAGTAAATAGTTGAAACTCGACACATTACTAGGCACAAACAATTGTTCTCCGTTGAATGCATGAAACACTTTCTGGCTTTTTCAGCACAGAAAAAAATGACGTAGAACCATGGTGAGCTTTAACTCAAGAAGTAATTTTCCTATATATAAGGCTAAATTCCTCATTGTGTGTGCCCAGTGTAACGATAAGACCCGGATCTATAAATTTCGGGCCCCCTGCAACAAAATCTGTAGGGCCTCTTCCCAATGGCCAGCAGTGTATATTTGCAAGCCTTAGTGCTTTTTTTTTTTTTTTTTTTCAATTTCTTGGGTCGTTTGGCCCCTTAAGGACATGCCCCCCCTCCCCGCTGCGGGATCTATGGGAACGCAGATCCGGACTTGGATCTGGAACGATGGTAGATACAGTATGAGAGGCCGTGCAAGCAAGTGGTATGCATGATTTTCAAAAGAAAATTCCTTGAGACATAACATTGATTTTACGCTCATATTTTAAGTGTATGTTTATTTATTGAGTGTATATTGCTTTTTTCAAGTACAGAAACATTCCAGCTACTCAATGCATAGCATTCATTCACAGAAACTTCTTAAAAATACACGCTATTTTTGAAAACATAAACATCACACATCAACAAATTCCTTCTTTAACTATGATTCGGATTGACACAAGATGGTCTTCAATAGTTAAAACAATAAAGCATTTCTCGATAATTTCAAAGCAGTGATTTGACGCCTGGCAGAATTATTGCAAAACGATTCTTTCAATAGTGAGAAAGCTGGTGCCCTCTGACATGAATGGCTTCGTTTAAATTTTATTTAATTTGTGTATATAGTGGAAAGTTTTTGAACAATGCTTTGCTCTATCAAAACATCTTCAATCCGTTACCGTTATTTTTTGACTATTCAAGTTTCAGTTCAGTCTACAATTGAAACTGTTAATGATTTTAACTTGTATGTTTATTTCAACCAAGCGTGTAACTTTTCAAAAAAAAATCTTATTCTGCTCCAATTTAAAAAAAAAATCAATTTAAGATATGTAACAAATATCTCCATGATGATGTGAAGTTAAATATTGATTTAATATTTCATATAAACTAATAGATTCATTTTTAATGAAAATAACTCAAGATTTGATGAATATTTTTCTGTATTGTTTGCTCTATATTATCTGGATTGGATGTTGAAAACAAAAAAATAAAATATTTCAATGAGTCACGAAGCATTGTTTTGTAGATAGAGGCTAGATTATTCAATGATGAAAACTGAAGACCCTCGCAATTTTTAAAGTTGCCTGGGTAATTTTGAAGAGCAAGGTCTGAAAAGTGTATTTTTATGCACAGCTTTGTTACCTCAATTAATTTTTTAACTAATCCAACCAGCTCAGCTGGTTGAGCAAAATCATTTTTATGTCTCAGGAGGTTAGAGACCTTTTGTCGGAGCACCATGGATCAAAAATTTTTTATCTTTAGCTTTACTGGAAAAAGAGCACTACCCTGAGCATTGATGGATTAGTGCATGATTTCCTGTTCCTCTGAATTCCGAAAAACATTCATTAAAAATTCAATAAAAGGTAAAAACTGTAGTATCAAGTTGTTTCATATAAAGTGAATTAAGATTTTATCATAAATTTCAATACATTTTATAAGTTATCATGTTTTCAAACATTATTGATTGTTAATATTAGACTAGTTTTATGACCACCTCTTGTTAGTCAGTGTGCGTTTTGTACCATACTGAGGTAACTCATATTTAAGAAGCTCGACCCCCCAAATGTAATGCTGAAATGCCGCCCCTGTACGCACATGTAGCGGGTCGAAGAAAAAACTCAACATTCAATCGGGGGTGAGCAAAATGGAAATTGTGGTAGATTTTTGAGTGAAAACAATACGTTCTTCCTCTTTTTCAAAAGGAAGTAAAAAAGTGCAATACTGTCTCCAAATTCGCCAAATCATCAGACAAAATTTGCCGGATAAAGAAACCTATTGGAAGGTCACAATGACCTCTCCTGACGTCCAGTCGGGCATCTCCCGAAGTCCTGATTGTGTGCAGGAGGTGGGCGTGTGCATGTATATCAATCAAAAAAAAAAAAAAAAAATTAATTCTGAAATTTTGAATTCAAATTATGTTTTTCGCAATCACGAACTGAGACAGGATCCTACTCATTGGAGTTATTGTTTCTAGAAACAGCTCCTGTCCCCCCCCCCCAAGCCTGCCTCTCCTCCTGGGCGGTTACGTGTGCATAGTTGTGTGTGTAAGTGTGTAGGCTTGTGTGTGGGCGTAGACCTGTGCGTATGCACGTAGGGGTGTATGTGTGTGAGAGCGTGCGTGTGTGTAGGACGTGGTGCTTCCGACCAGGAGAAGAGGATAGCTCAGGACCGGAGCAGCTGCGCCGCGCCGCCTGCAGAGGACAGTGGGCGGTGGTGCTAAAGAGGCTTCTGGTCCAAGCTGAAAAAGGCACGGAACATCAAAAACGGTCAAATGAGAACAATAAGCAATCGAGATTGCTCAAAAAAAAAAAAAAAAAAAAAAAACGAGCTGATGTGTGCATCACATGACTTCCTTTTACACCAATTTAATGCTATTTCCCTATTATTGCAATTTTAATGGGATTCTCTCTCTAACTCTTTAAATATCACTAGCAATGGCCACATTGAAAGCAGATTAAAAAAAAAAAAAAAATCGCCAAATTTTTCGCCAAGTTGGCGACAAAACTTGGCAACCAAAAGACTGGCGATATATCGCCAAGTGACCGCCAAATTATAACACCACTTGAGTTTGCATCGAAATTAACAATGATTTCCCCCCAAAAAGGTGCAAAAGACCCCTTTAGAAACACCCGAATGCAACCAAAATAGGAGGTGCACAACTAGACCCCACTACGAGTCTGTGTACCAAATTTCAACTTTCTAGGACATACCATTTTTGAGTTATGCGAGATACATACGCACAAACGCACATACATACAGACGTCACGAGAAAAGTCGTTGTAATTACCTCGGTGATGGTCAAAATGGATATTTCGCGTGTCTATACATTCTTAGGCACTTTTCCGCATGTGGTCGAATCGAAAAAAAAACTCAACATTCATTTGGGGGTGAGCAAAATGGAAATTAAGGGCGATTTTTGAGTGAAAATTTTTTCGCGAATACAATACTTCCTTTTTTGTAAAAGGAAGTAAAAAGGATGTGTGTAAGGGTCTCGGGTTCGATATCAGTCGGTCGAAGATCCGGTCTGTGCGCTCGATTTCATTAATTTCATTAGTTCTTGGTGCCATAGGTTTCCCGAAACGTTCACCATCTTTAACAACCTCTCTACTTTACAAAAATTAACTCCATGATAAGCAACTTTTCAGGAAGCAATTTGAGGAACGAGCACCCCTGCAATATGCATTTGTACATGTACTTGCACACCCTCGAAATTCAACACTGAACACGCATGCTTCCTTTATGTCTTAAATTAAAACATTCTTTGTTTTACCCAATTGTTTTGTTACAATCACAAAATTTACATTCAATTTAAAAAGACTTTGCCCATAGATGTCCTGCTTTAAAGATGGAGATTTAGATATCTTGTAAAATCATGAAGTAAAAGTGTTAAAACAAAATTTCTAGAAAAAAATCAAAAGACTATCCTCTCTTTTGGCTATAACCTGGACAATGTTAGCTATTAAAAAAAAAAAAAAAAAAAAAAAAAAAAAAAAAAAAAACATTCCAGAATAGAAATTATGTGTCAACTCATAAAGAAAAATATTTTTGTGATCTTTTTCAAAATATTTCTTAGAAAGCTCATTTTCGGCTCATATCCGAAACGTTCGAGCTAGCTACTTAAAATTATGACCTGCTCTTAAAGCACTTTTAGCGCTCTACAGAACACTTAATTAACCAACACACTTACTTAGTCTTTTGTTCTTGAAATGGAACCTCTTTAGTGATTCAAAGTGATGATAAATCTTCTCCCTAAGCAGGATATAAGTGCTTGAACACAGTGACTATTTCTTCTTAAAATTGCACTTTTTCTAGAAATCCTCAGTTTCAATTTACACTCTTACACATGCATGATATGAATTAATTTTTTTTCTAAAACAAGTACACATACATTATAATTAGGACACTTTCAAAAATTCACATTTACAAAAAATTCTCGTGAAATAAAAGACCAATTGTTCTATAACTTTTGTCACACACAAGGTATGCTTCAGTTGACATTCTTCAATAAAAAATAAATCTCCCATGCATTTAGGGAGCCAGCAAAAAGCTGATGAAACCAAAAAAAAAAAACGTTTTCTGGTCCTTCTTCATTGTAAGTAGCTGAGAATAAGCTGCAAATTTCAGAAATTAGTTTTCTTTTTATGAGAAATGGTTTTACCGATTTTTGTGAAAGTATAGGCCTTTCCCTCAAGACATCAATTTTGTCTTCATGTTTTGGCTCGTACCTCAAATAGTTTTCCATCAAACCTAACCAAACTTTCACAAAACTTGACAGCACTGATGACGGGCTTCCGAAAGAACCATTTTTTAACAGGACAATGCTCGGTCACATACAGAAAGTGTATCAGGGAACTTCTTCTTCCACATTATCAATTTATCTGGTCTACTAGATTCTCTGATTTGTCATTGATTGAGCACACCCGGGATCACTTTAAACGGTAGGGCTGGGCGATGTAGTAATTTCTACATCGTGATTCATCGCCAACCTTACATCGCAATGTAGAAATGCATCACGATGCAAGTTTTTTTTTTTTTTTTAATTTTTTTAACTAGCTTGTTTAAGTTTTACAAAATACCTACAAGGTATAAAAATTATACAACATACCAGATACGAATTAACAGATTTCAGCACCAGAAAGAAATTCATTATATTATAAAGCAGTGCTAGAAGGGCAAGTTAGTGAAAAATATGGAAGAAAAACTTTGATATTATTACAGTGAGTCTGTTTTATCAATGCAAAAAGATGTAAGTAAATGGATGCAATGTTGTGCATTCCATTCAAAAGCTCACATATTCTTGCATTTAAAAAAAGGTTCCTTGTAATCAGTAGCGGGTGACCACTTCACTTTGAAAAGCTTCCCGCCAAACAGGATAAACAATTTAAAGGAGCTATCCATATTTCTGAGGACTTGAAGGTGGGAGGAGGTTCTAATGGAAGTAGGTGTGATGAAAGAGGAGAAGAGGGAGGATGGTAGTTTGGCAGATACTTGGCGGGCAAACTAGATATCACAACTTTTTAAGTCTGAGGGTTTTGGGGTTTAGGATAAAGGCTTTCGTTTTTGTGCGGAAAAGTTAAAGGTTTCTTGGCTGGGAATTTTTTACAACAGGGTTGTTTTTGCTGAGATGATAAATTTAGAGCAGAAATTGCAGGCTCCCCCTCCCCCAACGTTTTCCGTAAAATTAAATCTGCGTTCTTCGCATTTAAAAACTCCGTGCGTTATCCTTCTATTTTTATTCCTATGAGATACTTGTTTACCGTTGCTTTTGCGGTGTATCAGTGATATTTATTTAGTAGTTGGACCTACTGTACAGACTAATTTGTAAATATTGTGTATTTTTTTATAAAAACTGTAGTCATTTTTCTAGTCATCTGAAGTAAAGACAGACGCATAAACAGCGCTTTTATTGGAAAAATAAATGTTTGGGGGCTCTCGCCAGAAGAAAAGGTGGTTTGAAGCCAATTTACATTGCATTGGCATTAATTTCACAATAAAAAAAAAAAAATGAATATTTCGGAGGACGGCGTCACCCCTCTCCAAGTACAGCACTGCACATAACAATATATACTCGTATACAGTACAGCACTAAAGGGCTGAAAATGTTCGACTGATGCAGTGTTAAATATGTTTCTTAGCTAATAAAAAGAATCATGATTACTTCAAACATATGTTTTGATCTTAATATTTTTATTGATTTTTTGAATAAGTTCCATGCTGAGAGAAAATAAATTCGATTGCATCCCCGAGAGAGAGAGAAAACTCCCATACAAGAAGATAGCGTCTAGAAGCTACAGTTAGCTTCATTTCATAATTTATTTCCAATAATGTTGCACTGTGTTATGAGGTAACCTGAGTTTATTCAGGCAAGTTTCATGGACTTTTATTTATCGATAAATCTTTTTTTCAAATGTTTTCTGCTTCGCTATCACGTCAATCACAACTATCCTATTGTTCGCACAAGTTCTCACCCAGTTGGTGCTAAAAGTCTTTCTCTCACGGATTACTTGTATTTAAAGTACAGGTGGGTAATGTCGCTCTTTTTAATGATCCGTTCATCAGAGGATCGTTCATTCTTTTGATCCATTCATTTAAATCGTTCATTTGAAAAAGTTGCAGACCATTTCTCTTCACGACATACTCACGTACATTCGAAATGCTTCATTAGATCAGTAATATTACCTTTGAGGGAAAAATAATTGGAGTGATCTAAAAGTAAGAAAATGTACCTATGAAAATGGAATCAAAAAAGAAAAAAAAATCAGGTTTAGACGCATAAAACAATTAAAGTTTATTTTGTAAGATATTTCTCAGTTGCCGAACGGTAAGATGTTTTCTATTCTAAAAATTGCAGGTTCCATTTCAGTATATAAAAAAATTAAGTTATCAAATTTTTCCAACTTCAGCACTGTACATAGAGTTATAGTATTCAAAATCAATAGGTCATGTATAACAAAAAAGGAAACAACAACTATATCGGTATCTCAGCCACAGTATCGGATAACTTAATAATAAAAAAAGAAGGAAAAAGACCCTGCTAAATATATAAGGGAGCTTTAAAATCATTCCACAGTACCAATGAGAACAGAAAAAAAGACGCAGCACTTTTTGAGCGGGGAAAAAAAACTAGACAGTTATAATCAGTCAAAAATAAAAGTGATAAAAAGGTATTTTTAGAAATAATTTTGGGGACAGAAAGTGCGCGAAGGATTTTAGTAGGTGCGCGAGACAGGCAGTGGAATGTCCAAACAGTTCGTTAGTAGCCCAAACAATTTACACAAAATAAACTAATGGATACATTGGAAAATTTCAAACGAACTGCAACGTCAGACAGACACATTTTCCCCATCTCAATACCTCACTTTCCAATTTTTCATTTTTAATATTTATTTATTTTATTTATTTTAAACTTTTGTTTTGTTTTTAGCTCGACATTTTAAAGATGCATTTAGCCTTTTTTTTCATGCTTTTTTCTTCTTTTTCTGACTTTTACTGAGAAAGTAGGCTAAAAAATGTGATTTTATCACAAATGCTTCAATATAATGTTCCAAACTGCTCACCGTTCAAAAGAACGATCGTTCATTTTTCAGGTGAACGAACGAATCCGTTCATTTTGACCTGTTCGTTCATGAACGACCCATCTCTAATTTAAACAAGACAGGTATGCTGCTTGCGTTTTTTTCCCCAAGTTGTCAAAATATTCATTGACACGTTTTAAAGGAGTGAATTTCATTTTGGAAGAGTGAAATTTGTGACAAGAATGAAGAGTATTGTAGTCCATTCATTAAATAAGTAACTTTCTAAAGGTGAAATTACAATGGTAGGGAAAGAAGATGTGCTGTTTTGATTTTTATCGCTTAGAATGTTTGACATTTTGTGTTGGAGGAAGAAAAAAAACTTCAGATTCAATATTTTCCATGCTCGGCTAAATGTTTGATGCGTCTTTGAAAGTAGATACCTATCCAACTACAACCCTCATTCAAAATAATAGAATTAGGGATTGCAATACCGGTATACTAGTATACCGAATACCGGTATTTCGAGCAATTTTGCAATTTCGTAATACCGGTATTTGCTGAGGAAAATACCGGTATTTTCGATATTAGCTAAAAACAAAAAATAATTTTAATTCAAGAATTTTCAATTTAACCTCTTAAATATCTACCTATATTTCACATGTACATTTTTTTTCCATGACACAGAACCGAAATCAACTTATTGATGTAAAAATTTAGCTTCAAAAGCATGAACTAATAGAATATCATTAAACAAAAGTATTTTGTGCACGATGTATTTATTTTTTTCATTACCCCGATCGCTCATTTTCCTTTTTGGGAAAGTCATTTTCGAGTGTTATTTTAAATGCCCCCCCCCCTGTCCGATTAACAATTTATTCAAACCATCAATTGCAAGAATATTTTATAATTTTTTTCTTAAATATTTGTTTCAACAGTACTAAATTTTGACAAAAACTATTTCTCGTTACCATTACAAATGGCAATTTGTTGGCACCAGTATTGGTTTGTTGTGAAGTCTCGCTATGTGGCTTCATACTTGACAAGATAATATTTAGAAATTATATATTGCCTTGAAAGTTTGCATAGAGGAAAAGCATAAATATGTTCAACGAATTTAAATATATTTTCAGATATTTACATAATTATAATTGCTAAGAATTTGGAAAAGAAAGCTAAAACGAATAAGAGAAACCAACAAGATCAAATTTAGTCAAGTTTATGCTAAATGTCAAACCAAAGGCTAATAAAAAGGAAATACAAACGCCTCCTATTCAAGAGAAAATGATGATAATATTGGAAAAATATCTCCCGGAAAAGAAATTTCAACTAGTATTAAATTAAAAAAAAATAGAAATACACGCAATACGAAAGAAACACACACACAAAAGGGTTTACCCAAAAATGCAACGTAATGAATATTTTGAAGATAAAAAACTTTTAGGCAATATTAAATTAGAAGAGGGGTATCATGCATTGTTAACAGTACCACCGACCTGCGTGAATTCAGAAAGAGTAGTTTCAACTGTATAAAAGTTGAGCACTAAAATGAGTTCCAGGCTTAGAGATAATTCAATAGATCCATTATGTTTTTTACTAGTATTGATTTTTTATTATGACATTTGTTCCTACATTTTATATTCGTTCACAATACGTTTTCATAATAATAAAATTTTTGTACAAAATCATGAAATGTGGCAACGAAACAATATGTTTTCAAGCCATTTTTGGGAAATTTCAAATATCGATATTAGTACCGGTATTCCGGTATCACGTTTTAAAAATACTGAATACCGGTATTGAATTTTTGGTCCGGTATTGTAATCCCTAAATTGAATGTAAGGAATTTCGAAACAAAGCTTGTGATAGGGTCGCGTAAAATGAGCATTCAACTTTAAAAACAGTGACGCATTTTAGTCAGGAAGTGGCAAAACAATTTTCAATAACTTTAGAGGCAGAGTTTAATGGTTTACTAACACATTTAAAAAAGATGTTTTTTTTTTCTTATGGATCAAAAAAATTAGAACAATAAATTCATTAAATTTGAATTTTGAAGTCAGAAAATATTTGCATATCAGTTAGTTAATATGTTGTAACAAGTATTAAGCTTGGCACTCAGAAAATCTTGCTTTAGTTTCCAGTAGAAAATGGGCCGTCCAAATAATATCTTTTGCAATAACGAAATCGTGCATTGTACCATTTATTAAAGCTAAAAACACAGCAATTTATCTTAGATCGGGTGAAAGTTTCATAATTTACGGTTTCAAACATTTTAAAGAAATATGGAAAAACCGGCAAATTAAAACGTAACTGAAGTAAATGTGGTTGAAAGCTTGTTACAGCTGAAAGAGATAAGCGCAAAATAAAGTGAATCGATTAAAATAAGTGCTTTAAAATTGTTTTTTATTTCAACCAGTGCTGGAAAGGATCCAGAGTAGGATTGGGAGATATCGGAATTTTATTACCGCGATAGTTAATTTATTTTATAGCTACTCATATTTCCAAGCTGTGGAAACGTAATTTACGCATTTTTTTCAAGTTTTTGAATAGTGATTGTTTTGTTTCTAAGTATTATTACTATTTTTAATTACTTTTTATTGGACCAATGCTATCCTTGCGCTTGGGTTATTTTGGTCCAAGTGGTTTTCCCTCATCAAAATCATTGTAGAACAAATTAGAGTCATAGAAAGATGTGTGTTCATATCAAAACACATTTATTTAAAAGAAAAATACATTTTACAAGAAATTTGAATCACATATAATTGCTTAAAGGAAAATAAAAAATAGTTTTTAAAATGTTTATGCATACCTACTTATTTTCTGAGAAATTTCAACGGAGGGCATTCATCCTTTCCTTAGTTTTGGAGGTTGAATACTTTTATTAACATAACACCGTTTGTAAAACGAAGAATTCTAAATTGTCGGCCACTACCAAAACTTGCTGGTTCGTTCCATGCTCACATGGGTCATTTTCCAAGAAATGAAACTTTTGAATGCAAATATTTTTCAATTTCGAAACCTTTTATTATCTTTTTTATTCTATTCTTACATGAAAGTGTTGCCTACGAAAAGCAATCAGAAACAATGGCCCAGCTAAGTTCCAATTATTTTAATCATAAATTTAAAATTTTTTTTAAAAATGCCTTGTTTACGGAAATGAGAAAAAATAAACTTTTAATATTTAAAAATCGAGTTCAATTTAATATCAAAGTAGTAATTTTGTTAACTGGTGCAAACAATCAGCTATTTTCATGATTAGTGGGAATATAATATTGAGCTCTCTGTGTAGTTTCAAATGTGCGTTAGAAAATAGTATTTAGTAAATTTGAGGATATACTGGCAATTTATAATTTTGGTAGAATGCCTATTATTGATAAATTTCCCCTCCATCATTTCTTTTCACCTCCGAAATAATGACATTGATAAGGTATGTCACGGAGGTGAGGAATTTTCCATTAATATAGGCCTAATGGATACGTTTTTCAGCGAATTCGTTTTTTTCTTCGTTGCTACAATCTGCATATGTTAAACATATGAAAACACTTCTCTTTTTATATTAATTCACATCCCTGAAGTTCAAGTTCACGGAGGTGAAAAGTCAGAATAACCACACTAAGTTTATAAAACAAAATCTAGCTTCTTGTTTTTCGACAAAAGTATCACAACTTCAACTGTGGCTGAAAATAAACAAGGGGGCTCCCTTGTATCATGGAAAATAAAATTTGATGTCATTACTGCCACGTGTTACAAATTTCCGGTCTCCCAAAAATTTGCTTTGAGGGATCCTCTGGCGGCAATTCTGTAGTTGGAGCAAACCTAACCTGGCAGCATGGTGAAGGCTACGCAGATCCTAACAATAGCATTGCGATGCTGCCAGGTTAGGTTTGCCTCAACTATAGATTGCGAAAACTTGAATCTGACAGAAATCTACCCCTTAGTTTTATTATTTGATTTATATCCAATTATATTTTTTGAAATATTTTACCGTATTCCTGGTAAACATTAGGTGTGTTTTTAAGGATACAATTAGGCTTGAAGGAATATCACAAGTAATGTGAATTGTTTTCCATTTGAGAAAAGTCGATTGAAACTTCATTTCATGACTGGGAGAAAATATAAATTGGAGCTGATTTAGCCCTTTTCTTTTGTAAAGACTCGAAGAAATGAGTTGATTTTACTCATTCATGAAGATGTTTGTTTGAAAAACTAAATTTTCTATTGAAAGAGGAAAAGAGACACACAAGACTTCTATTTGATTTCCCGTATTGCATTCACGTAAGCAGAACAGATCATGTTGACGTCAAGCTTTTCATGTTTCACAAAACAGAGATCGTATTTAATCAATGCAGTAGGTGTAATTGTGTAACAGGGGGGAAAAAAACCTTTGTATTTTGTTTTGAAACCAGATTTAAAGCTCAAAAAGAAAATATTTATGAGCAATACCATAATTTCCAGATAGAACATTACATTTTTTCCTTTTTAATTTTCCAACGAACTTTCCATTTCAACTCATTTTCGGATACTGTTTTTGGAATTTTTCGATAATTGATTGTGGAGTTATTTTTATGCACCCTTAAAACTGGATTACGAATAAAGCTGACCTTTTGTCGGGATATACGTTTTTCATGCGATAAAAATAGTCAAAACCAAGCTATTTTCAACGAATCATTCCATTCCGTGTACTGAAGAAATGATGTCTTGTGCATTTAAAGGAGGTGCATGCAATTGTTCTTCGCAGTTCTAAAGCTTGAGTATGCCAACTTGCTGTTATTTAAGAAACTAAGAGGTAAAACATTTTGATTTTGCCCGGACAAAGCAGATGTCTCACTGGACAGGTTATATCCTACTTAAGCAGATTTTACCTCATTCAGCAGTCATAAGCCAGACTGCAGCGCCTCCTATAGTTTATTTGATATGCGAATTGCAACTATGTGTTTTACCGATTTGAATGTCTCTAACAGCAAGAACATTAATGTAGTGACTCGATATTTTAGAGACACCTCTTGTTATTTCAATGTCAAACAAAAAGGAAGTCCGATTCAATAGAATCATATCAATGGGAACCGCACCTGCGAATGGTCATATTACCCGATTTTAATTATGAAAATACACTTACCTAGGATTAAACTGGATTAAAAAACGGATAAAGGGAGCGATTTACAAAGGATGATTCCATTTTTTTCGGGAAGTGCGCAACATTTTGTAGTGTATCGTTTGAAGTGTATAGTTTTAAGTATTTGTTAACTCATAAATAATGTAAGCATAAAAAGTTTAATTTGAACAAAATATTAGGAGGCCATAATTAGAGGATGTATAGTAATTTAATTTTTTTTTTTTTTTGGGGGGGGGGGGGGGGGGCATGTGTGTGTATGTAAATGGTCTTATTTTTCAGTCAATTTCAGATTAGCAATGCTTTTTGTGTTTGATTTGCTTTCCTAATTATAATAGAATTTTTTAATTTTGATTTTTTTTGGGAAAAAATTGAAGTTTCTTTCTTTTAGTACATGTGTTAATTATGTTTATTGTACATTCGCCTAGTGGTTTAAAACAAATTCTATTAAAAGTTAAAGCTGGTTTGAAAAAAATGATAAATACATTGCTATAAACGGAACTGAAAAATGTTTATTCTCATTTGGTTCAAGAACGTACATTATTTATATTTATTAATGAATTGCAAATGATATTGGTTTTATTGAATTTATGTGTAATGGTGGGGGGGAGAGCTAAAATTTTTGGGAAGGGGAATATTTTCAATTTGCCGAATGAAATCCCAATTTTACCGAATGATAAAATTCGAGCATGCACATATTTACATACATAACATCCACTGCGAAGGAACATCGGGCATCATTGAAAACAATTTAAAAAAGAAAATAAGACTAGTAAAGTTGCAACATGTCTCCTAATTTGGTGAATCAATTAGTCAAATTCCCCCCTTCCCAAAAAATTTTTTCGGCCGGTCACAGGGACTTCTGGTGACTTCCCATCGGGGCGACCCTGGGGGGGGGGTGCAATTTTTTAAGTTCGCCAGCGGCGCTAGACCCTGTAGTTACGCTAATTCACATTTTGCTTAGGCTCAATTTCGAAATTAGTTTAACTTTTATTAGCAAAATTAATTTTATAATCACCATAATTTTTCATTGTTTTTGGTTGCAATTTAAGCGGATTTCGAGTATTGTTTAGTTTTTTATTTGGTTTATGATCGATTCTTTCTTTAAAGTGTATAAGGGTCACGTAATGGTCATAAGCGTAACTTTTGAACGCAAATATTTTTTAATTTCGAAACCTTTTGTTTTCTCTTTTTTTCCTTCTTACCTGAAAGTGTTACCTACTAGAAATAACCATAAACAGTGGCCCAGCTAAGTTCTAATTATTTTATTCATAAATAAAAAAAATTAAGAAATGCCTTGTTCACGGAAATTAAAAAAAAAAAGAGAAAAAACCTTTGATGTTTGAAAATTGAGGCCAATTTAGTATCAAAGTAGTAATTTTGTTAATTGTGCAAACAATAAACTATTTTAATGATTAGTCGGAACATAATATTATGCTCTCTTAATTAAAGTACGGCTTAATTAGTAAGTTTCAAATGTATGATAAAAAATAGTATTTAGTAAAGTTGAGGATATACCGGCAATTTATAATTTTGGTAGAATGCCTATTATTGATGTGTTTCCTCTCCATCATTTATTTTCACCTCAGAAATAATGACATTGATAAGGGGTCTGTCACGGAGGTGAGGAATCGTCCATTAATACAGGCCTAATAGATCATTTTTCAGGGATTTTTTTTTCCTCCGTTGCTATAATCTACACATCTTAAGCATATGAAAGCATGTTCACTTTTTTTTAACATAAATTTACAAACCTGAAATTCAAGTTCACGGAGGAGAGAAGTCAGAGTAACCACACTAAGCTTTTAAAGCAAAATCTCTTGTTTTTGATAAAAATCTCACAACTTCAACTATGGCTGAAAATAAACAAAGGCGCTCTCTTGTATCATGGAAAATAAAATTTGATGTCATTACTGACACATGTTAATGAGGAATGGCATTTTGTGTTTAGGTAACGGAGGTAAGAATTTATTGTGTGACATGACTTTGGCCTACTAAAATGAACTAAAACACAATATTAAAAAATTACATATACTTAAACAATTAGTATTTGAGACACTTGTAAAAAGAATACTAAATAAATAAGCACATACTTTTAATTAATCAAGTTGTTGAGCAACATAAATAGTCACACAAGGTGTGTAACATGCCACGGAGGTGAGAATTCACATGTTGTGAACCAAAAATATACTAAAATAAAAATTATTATTAAACAATTGTTGCAAAGTTTAAATAGATATATTTTTGATGAAATTTAAAAGCATTGTTAAATGAATTGTTTCTTAAAATGTTTTCTGTAAAAGGCGCGTGACAGAAAAGTTACACTTTTTGAAGAATGACCCATAAGGTTTTTGTGAAAATGTCAAGTCTGCCTTGTAGAATTGTTTTTATAGAGGCATAAACTCATAAGTTTCGCTGTTGAGGGTGTGTTCAGTTTCAGATACAACATCTTTTCTTTCACCTTGAAGTTGATACCTTTGTGTCAGGTTCTAGAACGTATACTTCTTAACCCTGATCACTCTGTAACAAAAAAGACTTCCATCCAAAAACTCACTAACCTGGGGAAACTAATGCTTTATTTAAATTGCTTTAATTATTTATTTTTGTTTATTTATTTTCGATGAGTACTTTACGGTAATTTTCAATTAAAAAAAAATAAAAAAATCAAGAATTCATTTTCCGCAAACATTCACCTTTTCCTATGCAAGTAGGAGAAAACAGAGAGAGAGGGTATAACAAGAAGTGTGATAGCAACATCTTTTTTGAGCAATCACGATTGCTTATTGCTTTCATTTGACTGTTTTGATGTCCTATGATTTTATTTTCTTCCCGCCACCCTGTCGACCGGCTCCTCACGATGCTGCTCCTCTAACGAAAGCCGTCTCGAGGTTGCGTCGATATCCTACACGCATACATACACGCACCTACACACACACACACATATATACATACGTTCACTTACACACACAAACACATACACATACACACACGCATACATACAGACACCTACACACACGCATACATACAGACACCTACACACACGAACAAAGATACACGCATACACACACATGCATAACACACAAACACATACACACACCCACACATACCCCCCCTCACACACGAACACGTATACACACAACTACCCATACACTCATGCCTGGACACAAACACACATGCCTACATACACACACACACTCGTGTTTGCGAAAAAACATAATTTGAATTCAAGATGTTAAAATTCAAATTTTTTTTTAAATTTTTTTATTACAATTATTTAGGAAAAGTAGCATAACAAGGGAAGGGGAGGGGGTAATTTGAAATGTGACATTTTGTGACAAAGGAGAGCAAGATGATTATGATCGATGAACCCCTGCTGTGACAAAGAGCAGCAGGGGGTCAAAAATATTGGAAAAAATAGTGACATCTTTTCTATACATTACCCTTTATATGATGCGTTACAACCAGGACTGCAGAGTCGGAAGAAAAATTGTCGACTCCTACTCCTGGATTTTGAAGCGTCCGACTCTGGCTTTTTTATTATTTATTTATTTTTTTTCCAAAACCCCCTTCCTCATGGGAAGGGGGGGGGGGGAAACCCCTAAACAGAGATTGAAATATTAATTCCTTTTTATGAAATTTTCGCGTTGCATTTTATTGTAAACCTAAGATCTATACAACGTTAGAAATTCAATTTGAAAGTCAAATTATCGAATAGTTGCGATTTCTAAAGTGAGATTACTTAAAAATCCCATTAAAAAGAAATTAAATAGGATTAATTTGCTCCCCTTTAATGTTTAACTAAGAGATGTTGATCAAATCATGTGCTTTCAATGTAACTTGAAGGATTTTTTTTGCTTAGTCAAAAAACTTTTCTTGACAGGGGGGCGGTCCTCCCCCCTCATGGGTGACACCCATCTGGTGGGTACCACCTCAACTTAATCTCAGAGTTTATAAAAACTGAAATGTTTTAATTCTGAAAAAACTCTTCAATAATATCCCCCTAAATCTTAAATTTCATCTTAAAAATTTCAACGAAAATTTGCACTATATTGCGGGGAGAGGTCAGGTACATGTACGTCTGGAGCAAATTGTACGCAAAATGCGGCGGTATACAGCTTTGTACAAATAGTTTTTACTATAGCTACATTTCTTGACTCACTTTTTAATTTTAGTTTTATTGGCAGCTTTAGAATTAACCTTAATAAGATTTTAGGATTAACTGCAATTATTGAGTGTTGTAACCAAGAATTTATGTACTGATTTTATTTTGAACTTTTTAATGATAACCAAGCTTTCTTTGATAAAGTCTTTACATTAAAAAAAAATATATATATATTTTATCGGATCTTTTGGATTTGCGCTTTCGGGCCAAGCCAACACTTATTTGAATTTACCAAGCACCCTCAGAAGTTTCCCGACTTGCTGAAGCGATTCATACATTCCTTTTACTATTTTATAACTGAGATCGAAGTAAAAAATATATTATTACTAGCTTACTACCCGGCGTTGCCCGGGTGCTTTTTAATGCAACATATCTTTCGGATAATCAATTGAATGAATTCTATCTAAATGAGCGTAAAACAATACATTCATAACACTTTCTAGGCTCAGATCTTCAAAACACTTTAAATAACACAGAAAATCAAGCATTTGAAGAAAAAGTAGCCTTAACTTAAAGCAAAGAAGTATGGGGAATATTGTTTGGGCTATGTAGTGTCCACTGGTACGTTGTCTGAGGTTAAATCAGACAGGCGGTACGTAAATTGTCTTAATGCAAAGACAAATGATTGTCTTTTGCACATCTTGTGGGACAACCTTTTACGTGATGCTTCGAAAGAAAAGCGTTGTGCCCCCATTGTAAGTTTTGTTTTCCCCAATACATCAAAAAATGCAACAGTACTTTTCACATACATTTTATTCGGAAATAAATCATTGAATGTTTCCTTAGAAAGAGTCGTGAGCTTACCGAAAAATAAAAGTCAATCCCTATTATTAGGTACAAATATATACAAAATAGTCTTCTTGGACATGGTTACAATATTTTCAGATTAATTTAAAATCATCCTCAATGTCTAAAAGCTAAACAAATAGTCCACCGCACAGAAAATAAAGAATTCAGTCAGTGTTGTTAACAGACGATAACACTCCGTTTTACGGATTTTTTGTTGGTGTTTTTGAGAATGAAGGTATCAAGTCATTGATTATTTTGTATGTTTTCAGGCAAGCACATTTCGCAAAAAAAGTTTGCTTAGTATAAAAGAAAACTTTTCCAAATGTGTCTGCTCGCTCTTGCCACGTTAATTTAGTGCAATGCCATAGAGTAAAATTGGATAAATGTAACTTACCTAAAAAGACGCACGTCAACTACATTTTATTTTCTTATATTGACGTCAAATTTCTATTTTCGTAGATAAAAATGATAGTTAGACAGTAATATTAATGTCTTGTACGATTTGAAATTTGTCAAGAATTAAGTTCTAGTTCAAATTTTTAAAACCTAATACTTGCCGTAAATGTTATACATGATATCTCACACTGATGCAGGTAGAGAGAGCACGTATTAAAGTTTTGTTGCTTTAGACAGAGTATTCCTTAGAAAACATCGAAACTTCAATTTAGAGGGATACAATCGTCGTGAGAGGTGGGAATGGGTCCACTGACTACATTACAGTCATTATTTTAAGGTATGTAAAACATTAAAAATGGAAGTAGGTGGACGTGAAGTTATTGAACGAACTATTTAAAAACCGTCAATTAAACTGCGCTATAGAGAAAAAAGTAGGCGTGTGCATTTTGGTCACAATCCGTGTTAGATTTTGTTTTTTAATTGTTTGTAGGCCGTGAAATTTTTTGAAAAATACATCTCTTGTTTGTATTTACAACTGTATACAAACTTCCAATAATTTTCGATTGTTTACAATAGCAGTTATCGAACTTAGCTTTTTAATTGGAATGCAGCTTTTTTCAACTTATTTCACGATGAAGAAAAAACTTCATATTGTGGAGTAATATTACATCATGCCTTTAAATAGTAATCTCTGTGTGTCAAAAGTTGCATCATACCCGCTAACAGATTTAAAATTATTGCTAGTCGTCGAAGATGCTTCATCAGTTGTATTATTACTCGAGCATTAAGGTAATATAAAATTTCAAATGAAGAAATTTGCTTAGATAAAAAACGTAGCAATTTTTTGCAGTTTGAAACAGTTTAAATTTAAATTAACATTTATTTGCATTTTTTCCAAACTTAAAACTCCAACCCTCCCAAACGGTATGAATTCCGCCGAATTATATTTCCGAGTGGTTTTGCGGATAAAAAGGTGCACAACCTTTAATTTTAGCACACATTGGCAATCCTTGTATGGTAGTTTATGTGCATGTAAGAAACGTCATGACCATCCCCTCTCCCCCTTGAAAAACAAATTCCAGATACGCTACTATGCACGAATATGATTATTTTGTAGTTTATTTGAGAAATTAGCATTTTTTACCCCTGTTATTTGTGAGACTTCAGCGATTAAACTTAGTTGAACCGAATTATGTAAAGATCCGACGTAAATCATGGAATAGTATAAGGAATATATGCATATTGGTTTAAAGGACCATACAACATTAAATTGTTGAAGCTTATACATGGATAATGAATGAATTATTGATACCGAATTAATTTTCGTATTCTCTGGGCTGTTCATATGGAGAATACTGACCCATATTTTAGCTTTACCATTACTGCTATGGAAATACCAAAGCAAGTAGAACCGTCGAAAACCGCAATGATTCCTGCTTTGCAGGATGCTATTCAAAAAAACGCGTAACAGCAGCATTTCTTTTCCGTTCGGCTTTCTTGCCAACATGTTTTACGCTTGTCGCTAATCGATTTTACAGCCACTGTTAAGTATACTTTTTGTGTTGATTGCATTTAAAATATCTCCTGGTGGTAATATGTTGCTGAGCATTTTCATTTGCTTTGAACCAAGGTTCACAAATTTAACGATTACAGTTAATCTTTGAAGAGACTTCATTTAGGGCATTTTTCACAGGGTTTTCATTCAGACCAAACTCATAACAATATGAAAATTCGTTATGTCGAAAACAGCCTTTTTATGATTATGAATGTAAACTTTAATCTCTTAGGATCTTTTTTAAATTCCAAAAACCAGCCTATATGAAGTCTTGAGCAATAATTTACCTCTGTGCCAAATTTGGAAGAAATCCGACTAAAACTGGATTTGTATAAGGAACATACACCCCCCCCCCACACACACAAACATACATCCATTTTTATATTTATAGATACATGTAAAGAAAGCCTTGACTTCATCCCTCCCCTTTGAAAGATAAATTCCGAATGCGCTATTGTGCATTACTATGATTACTTTGCAATTTATTTGCTTTATTAGTACTTATACCCCTTTTCTTTGACAGCCTGAAGCGACTTCTATTAAACCGAATTAGGTTATCGGTTATAGTTGAACCGAATTACTTAATGACTACGTAAATCAAGGAATAGTATAAAGAAAATGTACATATTGCAAATTGGTTTCATAAGGTCATAAGGATCATAGAACTTTAAGTTAAATTTTGCTGAAAGGATGAAATAGATGTAGTTTTAATAAAAGTAGCCTAATGCTGAAACAGTTGAAGATTGTACGTCAATATTGAATGCAATATCACTACCTTACTCATGTTCGTATTTTCTCTGCTATTAACGGGAAAAACACTGATCAAAAATTACACGCAACCCTTACTGTTGTGGATTTTATAATTAAACAATATTTAACGGTAGCATTCAAATTAAGTAGCAACATGAGCAGCATCAATGAACCCCTGGGGCTTCGTAGGTCGCAGTTTAAGAAACGATGTACAGCATCATTTTTTATACCTACGGCTTTCTACGGCATTGACGGCCAGCGTTCAGGATACGCTTTGTGTTGATTGCATTTAAAATAGCTCCTGGTGGTAATATGTTGATAACCGTTTTGATTTGATTTGAACCAAGGTTCACAAATTTCACGCTTAAAGTTCATCTTTGAAGAAACTTTATCTAGGGCAGTTTTTTACGGGCTTTTCATTTAGACTAAATTCATAACTATACAAAAATTCTTTCGTGCAGAAAAGAGAGTTTTATGAATCAAAATATGAAATTAGACCTCTTTGGGTCTTTTTAAAACTCCAAAACCCCGCCTATATGAAGTCTTGAGCAATAATTTACCTCTGTGCCAAATTTGGAAGAAATCCGACTAAAACTGTGGATTTGTATAAGGAACATACACACACACCCACACACCCACAAACATACATCCATTTATATATATATAGATTTTTATTTGAAAGTGATTGCTTAGGAAATATTAGGTAACAAACCTGTTTGCTGACAGTTGCTGTCACTTAAATAAAGTTAAAAAATAAGCAAACTAGGAGACGCCGTAGGTAGCTGTTACAGAAAGCTCGATAAACAATCAAGCCAGCTGGTTGCCACAATGACAAGCATTTTCTTATTAGTAGCATGTAATCAAACTAATTAGAAGTCAGTTTTTTAAAAAATGTAAGGAGATTCGGTGAAAATTAAAGAAATAAAAAACTCGGAGTCGGCATGTTTTTGAACGATTCCGACTCCTTTACCCCAAAATCAGTCCGACTCCGACTCCACAGCCCTGGGTACAACAGCCTCTTCATCCCGTTTCGCAAGCAATGACTGTAACTTCGCGGATTTTCTGGTTTCAAGTCAAGTACGTTACCATTGAGTCAAAAATCAGAACGAATTCATGAAGATTAACTTTTATTTTCAAAGTAACTTATTGAAATTATGAGACAGAAAATAAATGTTCTGCTAAAAAATATTCTCTAAAAAAACTCAAACTACTTTCATCAGTTTCTATCTGTGAATTTTAAAAAGGGGGTTCTTCCAGTAACCAATGACGTTAATTTCGATAGGTAGAGTAGTGAGGACTGATAATTAATATCCTCCTTTTTTTTCGAGAACGAAATCTTTTTATTGGTTTCAAAAAGGATACATAGAAATGATACATGGGGTGGTAACTTACTGAATAGAAATGATATTCTTCGCTAATGACATAGAGATCAGCGTTTAAACTCGGTGTGGCTGCCCATGATATGGAGAAATATAAAACCGTTGTATTCATTTCAGAGCTAAGTGGCGCTTCAATCTACGACTGTATCACACGTTTAAAGTATAGTTAATGAATGCAGCACCTGAGCAATTATGCTGCTACTTGGATCCCTCAAAGACAAGCACAGCTTTCGGCTATCATGTTGGGTTGGTGAATGATGCTGATCAATCTGTCAGCGTCTTCGTAGATCATTGTCAACGGAGCCAGATCTTTGGGTACGCAACAAGCTCCGTTGGGCTTCCCCAGGAGATGGTGCGCAATATTTTGGATGATCGCATGATTCGACACGTTCAGATAATCAGGCAGCACAAATGGGCACATACCAGCGCATCTGTTTGCCATATAGCCTCTTGAAGGTTGAATCACGAACCTATCCCATCCCATTTTGTGGAAATTTACGAACCATTTCTTCAATCCACACACGCGTTTGCGTCGCTTGTGTGCCCGGTATACTCTTGTTCGTCGGAATTTGGTCGAATTTCCGCTATGGGTTGATGAATCCAATTCTTCTGCTTTCCACTTTGTTCCTGGTTGTTGAGACTTGGTTAATTTTTCTTCATCGAATGACAGGTGCTGCATTCCGGTTTTCCAGCCTCCTCTTGGTGGGACAGATTTGATCGATTCTTCTTTGACGAGATCTGTATTTGCAGAAGCTAGAGCTGGGACCATCTCTTCTTGGATGGTCAATGGATCCTGCGTTGCTTTACTCCAAACTGCACCTGGAGATTCTGTAAACGCTTCATGGTCGGGTGACATAGCTTGCGTTGCTGTGAGCCAGTTTGCGCTTGATAATGCAGATTTGACCAGATCGATTTCCGACACATCTGATACTTTCCGGCTTGCTTTGGACGTTGGATGATGGAGCAACATTTGATGGTCAGCTGTGCCCCAGTCAGATTTTGGTAGTGAAGCTTCGGCAGATTCCTCCATATCTGTTGATACATTCGATATTTCAGTTGAACTCGACTCCACTAATGAACGACTCCATCGCCAAGAACGCTTCATAATGCCAGAAATTGTCAGCAAATCATTTTTCATAACTTCATGTGGCTCAAATATTAATACGTAAGCTTTGACCTTTCCTTTCAACATGGAAGCTACCGTGACGTGCCGAACGTCAGCTTTGACATTTTCCTCATCCTTCAAAAGCTCGTACAACCTAATAGAGAACTGGAACTCTCTCTTACTTGAGTCCTGAAGCTTTAGATACAATTCTGTGATGTTGAAACACAACTCGACATGATCTCGTTCCAAAACAGACTTCTCAGACATGTTGTTGACCACCCTTCTTCGGTTTCTGTAGGAAAGGTGAATGTCAGCCGAGAACTTGGTCTTGGCAACAAATGCAGGATTTTTCGCTTCATAGAACTCCATCCACAGCTCAGCTTTCAGTAGGGTACAGTTTTTAGGTTTCGGTAAATCGCCTGAAATCACATATGAGCTCTTCTTTCTTTCCACTAAAAAGGAAACAAAATTACAATTTCCAGGAAAGTACATCTTATAAAATAGCCAGTGCATTAATTATTAATAAACATTCCGTTTTTGGAAGAAAAGTTAAAAATTTTTTTTCTAGTTTTATTTTCTTGATTTATCAGTTCTTTAGCAAGGCAACAATCCTAGGACTCGACCGATGCATCGGCCTGGCCGATGCATCGGCGCCGATGGTTCAATAATTTAGCCATCGGCATCGGCGGCCGATGCTAACTTGCCGGAAACATCGGCCCATCGGCCTTAAAATACATCAAAAAGCCGATGGAATAGGCCGATTTTTTTTTTTTAAAGGACCTTTGCTGTTTTTACTTTTTAATACAAAGTAAAGGGAGTTTTTGATTTTTGGGAGTTTAAAACTGTTTACTTAAATTTCAGTATGAATTTCTATTTTAGTCACCTCTGAAAGAGTTTTTAATACTACATTCAGGTACCAAACAAGTTAATTATTGCGTTGTTTCTTGCAGTTGGATGTACGTATATATCTCTCATAAGTCATAACTCAAAGATGGTAAACTTGTAGAAGGTTAAGTTTTCGCATGCGGGGTGTGCGTACGTTCCAGTTGTGCGCTTCCCTTTTTGTCTTCGATTGGGTGTTCTGAAAAGCCGGTTTACTCCTTTTTTGTAGCTATTAATTACTTATTTCAATGTAAAACTAATATAATGTCTCAGACTGACGATCATTTGGTGATACATTGCCGCATTGGAAACCATGGAAACAAATATGAGATGGCAAAACCGGTTTTTGTGTCATTTTGGTAGATTCCCGTTGAACCGACGGTAATTTTTAATTTTTCGATATTTTTAATATGAATCACATTAATGCAGTCTTTTCTGTATCGCTTCGGCGGAGCTACAAGTTTGGGGCCCATCGAAATACATTTTGGGGCCCCATTTCTCTATCACAGAAGTTGTAAAACATTTATCATAAGCATTTTTGTAACTCCTACGGTGTCCCTATAGTTATGGGGCCTTTCGTGTAGTTGCAACATTTGCTATATTTTAAATCCGCCACTGCACGTCAAAACAAACTCGGGTGCAAGTTGAAAAAGGTTTTTTCAGCTCTATTTTTATGATTATTTTGAACTCGATTTTTTACGACTATTTTTTGAATTTCCGAGAACACTTATGTGCCCCTCCTCCCACTACCTCAATTTCTGAAATTAAACTCTAGTTGTACTTCTGAGTTCTTTAAATTAACAATATTTAGATATTTTTTTTATTCAAACTTTATCTATTGTTTAGAAAGAATTTAGAGCATTAATGTAAGAAATTGATGAAAGACGTTTTGAATGGTGACATAATTCGAAAATCCAAGGGACTTTAGAATTTTTTCTTCAGAAGTGCTGAAGTAGATTCAGAAACTCTTCCGAGGCGTTGGTGGTAGCGGTTCTGTACTAAACAAATGAAGCCTAAAATGGGGCCGAAGTGTGAGTTACTCCAAAATCAGAGGGTGACCCCCCCCCCCAAACCATCCCTCGTCGTTTCAAGCATTTCTTAAATATTTAGAGCGATTATTTATTTTGGTCAAGAAATGTCATTTTGCGTATTTCTCATACTTGTTTCACCTATATTTCGTAATGCGCCTTCTTTTTTGCATCATTAATAGCGATCGATTTTTTTTTCTGTTGTGAGTAACGATTTTTATGTATTTATATAAAATCAATGAATCAGTTATTTTCGTTTTTTATAGAAAAGTTTCAAGGATTTTTTATTATGCATTTTTTTAAAAAATTTTCAGAAAATTATTGTTAAATTTAAAAATTTAATTTGAACTTGTTTGTAAAGCTTCATAAAAGATTAAACAATCAAATTGTTCAATATTATGTGTGCAAACATCAGATCAAGTAGTATATTTATTTCAGTTATTAACTTGGTGTAAATATTGAGTTTTTTTTTTTTTTTTTGTAGCTGCGTTTTAAGAACCTCGCTCTTTTCATGGCTATTTCGTTTTTCAGCAAAATGTATGTCACTATGATAGCTTTTATGAAAAATGCAAACTTTTCTATTCATAAATTTTAAATAAGTACAAAAATATTCCTATTATGATTTAATATTGTAATTTATCTGACACCTTTTTTGTTTGATTTGATGACTAAAAAATGTCTACGTGCAATCTTTCCACTTTAATTGTGTAATTTGTTGACGGTTTCACAGTTTTATTCTTATTATTATTTTTTATTTTTTTATTGTTGTTATTATTTTTTTTGAATGATTAAATAACATAATTTAATGTTTTAAAACTATTTTTAGTGTACCTAAATCCATATATTATTACAATATTCCTGAAATCTTAATTATATGTTCAATTTAAAAAAAAATCTATTGGTTATTAAACAGTCTCTTTGTTTTTCTTCCTTTTTTTTTTCATTCTTTTCTTTTTTTTTTGGCTGTTGTTCTTTCTCTTTCATCACACAGCAGTCAAAAAAGGAGAAGCATAACTACACCCTATACAGATTGTACGTAATACGATCCAAAAGTTCGGGAACAAGCTGTATAGAACCTTACTCAAAATAGTTCACATTGCTGAAGCACGTTCACCTTTAAAAGGTCACCTTGAGGGACTATGTACTTCTGCCAGTGTTCATGAAACTTCTGGAATCAGTCCTGGAAGCCGTTTTTCGCTACCTTCTATGATGCAGCTTTATCTTCTCCTAACGGAAGAAAGCGACGTCCATGCAATTTTTTTTTTTTTGGCTGGGAACAAGTAAAAGTCACTCGGAGCTAAGCCTCAACATGAAACTCGCCTTCTTCCCCACAATGAAGTTAAAGCAGCAGCGCAAGAGGCCTTACAGGAGGTTGCGAAAAATGTCTTCCACAGGAGTGCTTCTAAAAGCTATACGAACGTTGGCAGAAGTGCATAGTCGTCCAAGGTGACTATTTTGTTGATAGATGTGCTTCGGTAATGTGAACTATTCAGGGTAAGGTTTTATACAACTTGTCCCTGAACTTTTAGATCATACTACGTACGTATGTGTTTTTAACATACTATTTCATAACGTTTTTGAGTGACGCAAGTTTTCGCGAGGATTTGCGATAATTAACTGAGGAGGCGTTCAAAATGGATATTTCGGTCATCTATATGTTCTTAAGTACATATGCATGTACAAATGTGCCGGAAAAACTTTATGAAATTTAAATTGGGTGATCGTAAAATAAAAATTTAGGTCGAAATCTGTTTTTTTTTTTTTTGTGATTATACTATTCCTTATTCGTAGAAAGGAAGTAAAGTGAAATGAATAAACGATCCTTTAAATCCTTGATAATCTTATTAATTTATTTCTGTTTGATTTTTTTTCCATCGGCCAACGGCATCGGTCATCGGCCATCGGCAATCGGCCATTTGGAGGAAAACAATCGGCCATCGGCCATCTTTGAACAATCGGCCAACAATCGGCATCGGCCCATCGGCCAAAAAAATGCCATCGGTCGAGCCCTAAACAATCCCCGACTTTCAATGCCCATGCCCAAGAAACCTCTCTTCTACAATAGCTAGGCTACGCACTGGACATTTCAAGGACATGATTACCCAACTAATAATAAATCCTATCCCATCTGCAAGCACTGTCCCCATTTACAACTCACCCCTGATCATGTTTTTAATTGTCAGGTCATTATTCGCTCCCTCCTCCAACTTGGAGCACCACCAACTGAAATCCTGCACAGCCATCGGGCTTCAGAATCAGCAGATCTTGTTATCAAGATTTTTGGAGGCATCTAAACCTTTCGCACTCTGCACGTCATTAGACACGACAACAACAACATCGGCTCTTTAAAAAAAGTTAGCTTTACTCTGCCGTGCTATGCGCAAAAGTCGTATCTGCATCTGAACTCAAAATGAGAAATTGTCGTTTAAAGTTGTGTGCCTCCATGTATTTTATACAGATGCAACTTTTCTTTTACTATACTTTTTCAATTAAAGAAAAAAAAATTCCCATTCTCAAATGACCATAAAACATTGTATTTAGGTAAAAAATGTAACAAAGAATCACTTGGTGACCGGAACTCAATTTTGATAAAAAGTGCAGATACGACTTTTGTGCTTAGCACGGCAGACTCGCCAAAATCTCTCCCCAGAAAAATTATTTAAGTTGATTTTTTTTCCAGGGATGTTTTTTACTTTTTAAGGAAATTTTAAGAATTTATGGATGTTTTTTACTTTTTAAGTTTTTTTTTCGAGGGAGGGGGGGAGTAAATGTATTTTTAAAAATTACATTTACTTAGCATTTTCAAAGACAGGATTTTGGTGCGGGAAAAAATAAGGGGAAAACGTGTATAAAATTTTAGGACTTTCATCTTTAGAACAATCAAAATAAAGTTTAAATAATATTTTTCATAACATTATTACTTTATTGCTATGAAGGTTGTTTCAAAGACAATCTAATACTATCACCGAAATACTAGAATCTTTCTTATTTTTCAGATATTGAGATATGGTGTGGAAGGTTTCGCCGACATTTCAAATTTCCTCCGCCCTTTAATATAGTAAAAGGTATGATTGAAACTGAAAAACAGGGGGGGGGGGGGGGGGGATTTCGTGTCGGCGAAATTTGGCAGACACCGTGTGGAAATATCGTATCTTACGCCTTAACTGCTAATACATTTAAAAACATCAACAGTTTAAAGAAGAAAACAACTTTTATTGGATTGTACTCGATAGCAAATATAACTGATTTAAAACAAAAATATAATGAGTAATTTTTAATTTTTGCGATTACATGTTTGATTAAACTGAATATTATTTAGCAGCACTGAAAACTAATTAAAAATTGTACAAAAATCTTATATCATAATTGAAAACTAGCTGACCCGTGTGAAGCATTCGCGTTCTACAGAAGAAAGGTTTTCTTTTTTTGAAAAACAGCAGAAATTAGACTTGAATGTTTATTTTCCGCTGATAGCGGTGAAATTTTTTTAAAGCGATGTCTTATTTTTGTAGTTTGGTGAAGCATTAAGGAAAATATGGCGTACCTACGAAAAACACATTTGAGAAACAAGTTTCATATCGAAATCTATTTTTAAGCACCGTAATTTCGAATTTTTCCAGGGGGAGTGGCAAAGGATATATAATGCACTAGCCGCCTTCGGCGACCAGCTGATCCGCCTTTTTACGCGATTCGCCTTTTTGCGCCAGGATTGCCGCCTTCGGCGGCTGCTTAGACAGTTTAGCGACGGTGTTAATCAATGTTTTTCTTTATGTATCAATATTATCATTCGACTTTTTACGCCAATGCTGCCGCCCTCGGCGGCTGCTTAAATAAATTTCGTGGCGGTATCAATCAATCTATATCCATCTATATCATTAGTACTTGAATAAAATATTTTCTAGACCTATCCCTAGTTTCGTCGTTTGGAATACTTTTAAGGGAGGGGGCAGAATGTTTTTACTATTACCAACTAAAATTTCAAAATTGAGAGTTCAATACTTTTTGCAGGATGCGTTTCGAAAAAAACTAAACTCAGAAAAAAATGCAAAATAAAGGTTTTTTCAAAAATCTATAAAAAATACAAACATTGCTCTATCTTCAAAATTTTTTCATTTATCACATTTAAAATTAAATGTCATACACTACAGTACAAAATATACTCATCTGGCGTGGTTGGTTTGAGATCTGTGAGGCATACCCCCCCGCCCAACCCCCGTTGTTGTTCTTTAAATAACGGGTCTGTCTATCTCTCACTGTACATCGATCTGTAGATTTATCTTTCTCTAGATCTATGCAAATTTACCTCTGATAGTAATTAACAATCTTTTTTCAGAGAAAAAAAGTATTAATTCAAAAAAAAAAAAAAAAAATAAAAAAAAAAAAAAAAATAAATAAACATTTTTTGTACACTCAATGTATATCTATCTACCTATTCGATCCATCTCTAAATTTCCTCATCTATCTCTATTTTGATCTAACCTCCATTCTTATTCCCTAACAAAAAGAAAATCATGCAAAAAAAAAAAAAAAAAAAAAGCGCGCTCACTTATTTATTAAAATAGCACAAAAAATTGGTGTCTCTGTGGTACCCGGAGTTTGCCAAAGTATAAAAATCATTGTTTTTATTAAAATTTAAAAAAAAAAGTGACTGGGACCAAAACGATCCGATGTGGTCCGTCTGATTAACCGAAATCGAATGTTTAGCAAAACATCCGGGGGGGGGGGGGGGGGGGAGAAACAAATGAAATACCTGGAAAGAAAAAAAAAAGCGAATGAATCCTTCGAAAGGGAGAAAAGAAAAAAGCAAGTTACGCACTTCAGTTAGATCACGTGGTTGCGTTACGTCATATTCGAAGCGGTCAGCGGACAGCAGATCTTCGGTGAAGCGATAGCTCATATCTTCGTTCTGCCTTTAAAAAATTGTAAAAAAAAAAAACTTTCGAATATTTTTGAAAATTTTTTTTCCTGTAGAGGGCGAAATGTTCTGGCTACTACATAGTAAAATTGTAGAAAAGAGGTTATTATATTTTTCACGGGATGCGTTTAGAAAAAAATTAAACCCAGAAAAAAATGCAAAATAAAGGTTTTTTCAAAAATTCATAAAAAATACAAAAATTGCTCTATCTACAAAATTTTGTTCATCATATTTAAAATTAAATTTCGGACAGTGTAGTACAAAAAATATTTGTCTGGCGCAATTGGTTCGGGGTCTGTGAGGTTAAAAGTACTAAAAAGTGCTAAAAATCACATAAAACATTAAATAACTTTTTTTCTAATTAAAATATCAAAAATCGAAGCCCGAGGTGCACAACTTCAGCAAAAACTACACCTGTATACCAAATTTCATCTTTCTAGGCCTTACTGTTTTCCCGGGATGCGCGCCACACACACACACACACACACACACACAAACATCTTATTTTATTATATGTATAGATTTTACAGAAAAACAACAAAAATCACGTCCTTCTTGATGAGATGGTATACGATTAGCAAATATAAAAGTTATAAAAGTTAAATATTTATTTTTCTTTTTAAATCGAAGCAACTACGTAAAATAAAGTGAATGTAAAATTAGAATTGTATTTAGTATTTTAGTTTAATTAGGACAAAAACATAAATAGTGAGACATTTCAAGATAGTTTATGAACAATTACAATGTTTTGAAAAAAAAAAAAAAAAAAAAAAAAAAACTACTATGACCCTACTGCTACGAAAAACTACTATAGAAATAGTCCGCCTTTTTCTATTAATAACTTATTTTATCTTTTTGCAGACAAACTAAAAATATTTATTCGGAATTTCTGCAACTTTTTCGATTTTCTGAGTTAAAACATAATCTTAAGTTGCATTGGTTTTTTTTAAACAAAGAAGCATGAATTTTCCCTGTAAGTGCTAATGATACAAAATTTTCGAATTAATCAAAAATTTTAAGTAACTAAATTAAAAAAGTCTCTTGTGAACATATTTTACGTCAAAAGCTCATTCAAGTCAAGTATTTTTGACGCAAATTTGTTTGTCAGTTCCAGGGTTCTTTATGTCCAGTGCTGTATGTTTAGTTTTTTAAGCTGCTCAAGTTCTAATGAAAAATTTTTCAAATTCAAAATATGAAATATGGGAATAAGGTCTCTTGCCCAAGTTTCTTTCTTTCTGTGTGTGTGTGTGGGGAGGAGGGGAAACCTTAAAAAACCCACTTTCAATTTTTTTATTTTTCAATATTTATTTAAATTGTCTCTTTTTTTTCCAAGACTTTTACGGTGATTTTGGTTGACAACAAACCATGATCTGGGATTTTTTTCAGGAAGAACTTATCGCTTAAAATTTAAAAAAAAAAGTATTATTTTAATGCTGCGTGTAATTTGTGTAACACATAGTCAAAGAAAGCAGAGCGCCGTTATTTATTATTTCGTAGTTTTTTGATTAAAAAAAAGCATATCTTTCTGAAGATTAGAAAAGTATTTTTGATTATGACTAGTAATGGTTTGCGTATATGTTGTTGCATGTTGTAGGATGAAAGGGAAGGGGGATTTTTTTTTTATTTTTGAGTTGCTATAGCGCGGAAAAGTTACGATTGATGAAGGCTTGAAAAAAAAAAAAAAAAGATTTTGGAAATCGAATCAACAAAAAATGCAATATTTTCATTTTTATTAAATTCAAATTAAATTCTTATCAATTATCCACAGGTGACGCTAATATGACTATAATTCTGCAGAAGAACTTGATTAATAAACAACTGATGATTCACAGCTTGTTTGACACACATTTTAACTACAAAAACCATGATGCGTTAAAATTATTAAACTGCTACTTTCAAAACTCAAGAAAATTATCTGTAAAAAAGGCTGTTTGTAAAAAAATGAAAGTTTCACGTGATTGAAAGATACTCTCTCAATATTGCCATAAACCCTCAAAATAATTAATTTTTTCTTAAACAGTAATGCTTTTTTTTTTTGTTATGCTTTGACAAAGAGCACTAAAAAAATTAAAAACAAAGGAAAATAAAATTTGAAATATTGACGATCTTGAATTTAAATTATGCTTTTCGCAATCACGTGTGTGTGTGTGTGCGTTTCTTTTTTTTTTGTCTGAAAATGACACCAACTGAGTTTATATTCTGCAATTAAGGAACAGTGAGACACCATTAAATCGTGTTTCACTGCTCTCATGGTTTTTTATATTAAAATTGGGATAGATAATGTATTAAATTAAACTTAACTGCAACTACCCTGTTGATGCAAATAATAATAAGAGAAGTTTGAAAGCTTTACACCAACAAAGTACGGATTCAGGGATTCTTGAATGTCATTATGACTTTATAGCTTAATCTCACATAATTATTTTCATTTTGTTATTTTTAATTTAAATTATTTTTTTTATTGTTTCATTTCAAAATGCTAAATGCAATATTGAGTTATTCCATTTCAAATCAGGCAGGCAGGCATGAAAAGGAAAGATTTTATTAAAGGATATTTTTAACTTGTTTTAAATCTGTAACTTTTTTTCGCTCAAAGTTATGATTGAAGGCTAGATAATGATAAGAAATTCTCTTCATGACTTGAGCCGCACTTCTCTTCGTTTCTGGTGTCATTTTCTTGGAAGTTTTGAAAACTACAGGAGTACTTAAATTGTCCTTTCTAACCCAGGAATTTTATTTTGTCCTTTTGAGGTACATTATGAAAGGTGTTTAGTTTTTTTTTTTTTTTGAATTGTGTTATTCCAGAATTAATTTTAAAAAGCAGTTGATTTTATAAACCAGTTATTTTATCAGTGGCTGTTACTGCAATATTCAAATTCCACTTGCTGTTTTTGTATTTTTAACATTTCTACGTGGTTTGTTGGACTGCAAAAAAATTCCATAACTATATTTTCACGTTTTCAATACCTCCATTTTGAAGTTTTTTTTTTTTTGCCGCTCAGTGTTATTAAAGTCAGTAAAATGAAAATATGATATTTCATAAAATATTTATAGGCTTGCATTTAATTTAGTATAGTACAAAAGCAAATTTTGATGTCAAAATGTTAGAATATATTAATTACAAACTGTAAAAATGACTAAATGAATCAAATAAAATTATTCTGCTACTTGTCATAAAAAGTAAAGTTATAGCATTAATGCAAAGAAATAATTTCGTTTTCTTTTGTAGTATTTTCTTCAACCTAGGGCTACAAATATCAGCAAACATTAAAATTTGATTCAAGAAATTGGGTTTCTAGTTTTAAACTAATTTACATGTAAATTAGTTTATACATTAATACCTAATAAATCAAATTAAGCACACAGAAACGTAAAAGCTGCCTCTGTTAAGGGACTATTCATCCAATTCTATCTCATAACTCACATACAAAATCACCATATGCAGATAAGTGAACAAAAATTTTATAGCCAAAACATGTATTGGACAACACACGTGAATTTCTACTTGCTTAACAGTCTCTTATCCTTTTTGAAATCAAAATTCTTTTACTTATTTACATAAACAATATTGAAATATTTATAAGCAAAAGATTTTCCTTATTACAGCCAGTAAAAATGAAGCAAACAGGGGCACAACGAAAGGGGAGGGGGAGGGTTAACAGTTATAATTCCAAAGCCCTTGGCTTTAAACAAACCATATTGCTTATCGTAGGGTATTAAATATTAAATTCAATAATTAAGAGGGGGAGGCGGAGCTTATCTAATAAAAACAGACATTCAGTTTAATGAGTTGGGGGGGTTATTCAGAGGTGTCCCCCCCCAAGGGCCATAGCGCATCCCCTTCAAATGTTGCACAGTATTTCCCCCAGAATAAGAGCAGCCCTCCCCCCAAATGATATCAAAATCACTGTAAAATTAAACCACCCTAAAAATTCCAATGGCGCAGTCTGTGCCACGGACCCCCTGGTGGACATCCCTGGGAAATCAAAGAGGGAAAACAAAAGATGGGGGAGGTCAGCCCCATCTTAATGGAATCGACATTACAGCAAATCAACCCCTGACTTTGTTAGTCATCATTGTCTCGCTGGGACCCATTTCCATTCGTTATTTTTTAGCACTTTCATAAATTTATTTTCAAAGTAAAAATATAGGCATAATCTGTCAAAGTGCTCTAACGTGTCTTATTTTTCCGGGGACAAAAATATTCATCCGCAAATCATATGCGATTACAATTTTTCATCCTTTATACCTTTTACAGTTGTCTTTAGTTTATTTGTTTAATTTAGTGCACACAATAAATTACAATAAATTACCAATACTATAAGAAACATAAATTATTCTATTTCGATTTCACTGTTTTAGCAATACCTTCTCGTTGTACTTTCTAAAGTGAAGCATTCAACATTTAACTATTTTTATAATGGTAAATTTAACAAACATGCATTTGAAAATATTGTAATCAGTCATTTTTAACACTATTATGTCATTAAATAAATCATACATTTTTACTTTCGTGCATGGAGAAGAGTAGGAAAATTTTGTAATCGAAAAGTAATTTTTACAAAACTTCTCATTTAACTTGTACATAATATATTATCAAATCAGTAAGCACATTAATTATTATAATTACTATTATTATTTTACTATTGCTTTCAAGCCCCTGATGCCTTTGCATTGCAGTTTGTCAAAGTGATGATCAAAAGAAATAGAATACAGTAATTAATATTGACTGCACAACAAACAAAAGTTAAAACACACACACACACATCAAAATTGATTTCATTTTTTCGATCAAGATTTATAATATTTTCATTTTAAATGATAAATATAAAGATTTTTTCAATTCTCCATGCAGTACCCTCGCCCAAGCCCTTCATTTCAAAATTTTCCCCGGGAGGGGGGGGGGGATGAGAGGAAAGGTTATATACTCACTGCATTTTATAGGAAAAAAATCCAAATACATTATAAATGCCTGATTACATTGGTTTTGAAATCCCCCCCCCCCAATCGCCAAAATGACGGGCCTCCTTTGGCATAAAAGAACTAAGGAATTTGATGCCCTTCATTATATAAAGTAAAAAATAACTATTTCTCACCTCTAGCATCAATGCTCCTAGCTATTTTATTCACCATCCGTTCTTTGGACCATTCCTGATACAAGCGGTTCATGACGGCCGGGATTTGAACCAGAGATTCCTTCCGTAGTTCATCCGCTTGCTGACTTGGTTGACACTTCATCAGAACGATGCAAGTAATCAGCAACTCTAAGCAACAAAATCCCTGCATTTTGCTGCTGATCAACAAGAATCGGGATTGAGTAACTGTCTGGGAAAGCGTCCTGAACCTCGCTGAAGTATCGCACGCGGCAAAACAAATATCAACCTATTCTGACGAAGGCTTGTTTTTAGTGTATTGGAGGATTTAGATCCGGATAAAAGTCGTGTTGGAGCAGGATGTAAACAATTCCACTGAACTCCGTTGCCCCACCAGACTTAAGTTCTAAATCACAAGGGAAATTAGGGAACCTGACTCCTGTTGAAATACCTGTGCATCACCCAAACTTTGAGGATGATTGTTTTGGTTTGTAGGAGGACATAAACTTAATAATTTCGAATGGTCAGCATAATGGAAGGGGTACTTGTGAGTAGGCGGAACAAAACCAATTTATTTTTCGGCAAACGGTCGGCAACTATGGAAGCGGAAATGTTTACTTGAACAAAGGGGGGAGGGGGATGGTTGTTTACCGGTTCCGGCTCCAAGCCCCCCTTAAGTGTTGCATAGGGAAGAAAAATGTATGCATGTACGGATCCGCCGAAAAGGTCTTCGATTAATTGGAAAGTTAGCCGATAAGAAGCTTCCACCTAACTCTTTCTTGCTTGTTGACGTTGTAGAAATTGCGCTTGCTCTTTGAGCATATCAATTTCCAAGTCCACCTTTAGTGCTATTATTGGAACGGGGGAGTACAATCTACGTCAGAGCTGGTCTGAACAGGTGGTCGGTGAAACTCAAAGGCTCTATTCCCGTTACCCTCTCCCTATCCCCCAAAATCTAGGGGACTATCTATTTTTTAAAATTACCATTGGTCGTGACGAATGACATAAGAGAATTTTATTCTAGCATGACTGTTTGGTTAAAATTGTAAATAAGGAAGACAATCCCAATGTACTGTTCATTCGAAATTTGCTTCAATCACGATTGTACGTACAACTCGCACTAAAACTATTTTTAATAATTTATTTACTTACAAAATTAACTACAATTGAAAAATAATATTGGTCATCACACAAGTGTGATAAGAGTTAGCATTTAAAACATTATTTATGTTAATGAATTTGCCATGAATTCCACAACATGAAGGATAAGCAGCATTACCTTGTTTCAAGGAAATGCTGCTCATTTCGTGGGAGTTTCTTTTTTCTTGTGGGTACCTAGAAAAAGCCTGTTTCCCGCGGAAAGTTTTTTTTTTACATATATAAGAGCGTGGTTTTTATTTTTTCCCGATAATGTTTACATTGAGCCCCCCCCCCCTGCCCCCTTAGAAAAATTCGAAAAGACGGGCACGTCGAAGAAACTTCCTGGAAAACGATAAGTATTTGTTGCTGATGTCTAGTATAACCAAAATTTACTTTCTGGGCGGATGGGGTTATAATTAGGTTTACCATACAGCTGACACTTTTCTTCAGTGAAAAAGCGGATTCTTGAAACCCCGAAACACGTTTCTGCAACTTCTTGCAATATTTGTGCAAAAATCAGGGGTGCCCACATGGAGGGTGGGAAGGGGATCATGGTACAAACTGTGCCATTAAATTTTTAGGGAGCGTGAGGGTTTTTCGTTTTTTTTTTTTTTTTTTTTTTTTTAGCGGGGGTCTTGCTTTTGGAGACGCCTTTGCTCTTAGGGGGTTGGGCACCACCTGCATTAATTACGTTGATTTTAACACTAATTGCCGTATTAGGATTTACAATATATGTTAAAACCAACGGCTTGGGGGGGGGGGCGGAGGATGGACCCTTTGCTGTTTCATTGACCGTGATACACTTCGTTGAAGGGACATCGCTTATACGCTGCGATTCTTTAATCCGAGCCGCGCTAACTGGCACCGAAACCGGAAATGTCTCCGGGGAAGGGTGTCATACCCTGTACGATATATGTCAATAATTTATAACCTATTTTCAAAAATCGGAGTGGCGTACCATCCCCGACAGCATAAGAAATTTCATGACGTATATTACATCTTCGTCATGAGCAGGATCTCTCAAATTTTGTTGTTCAGGGTTGGCCCCTAATACCGTCTTACAATACTTACCCTACATTTAAATGAATATAGGGCTGCCCATAAATGATGTCAAGTTTTGAGGGGGAAGGGGGTTCGTGAAATTGTGAGGGTGACACTGTGACAACCGGGAAAGAATGTAAAAATGTTTCATTTTGTGAGTGTCTTATTTATTTTTGTTTCTCACTTTATTAAAAAATAATTTACAATATATATCCTAGTTTATGTATTGTTTTTCGGTTTTCTTTCAATTTTAAACAAAAGGTCTGCCATTTCAAAGTTGTTTAACCAAGTAGAAGGACAGTTCGTTTGCTTGTTGTGCTTCGGCGAACAGTATTTGATGCAGTATGCCGCTTCAAGTGGCTTGGAAATGATAGTGGATGTTTGGAAAGTGTACAAAAATGAACTGAACATTTCAATTAAACATCAGGTCATCCAAAAGTGAGTTCAATGAAATACTTGGGTTTCCATGAGAGAAGTCGTTCGTAAGATGGGAATTTGTGAACGATAAGTTCGACTAAGGGCAAAAACAGCTCAAACAGAAGCTTTACGAGTTCCAAAAATTCAGGTTCAGGCATTCGTATGACTCCAAAGATGCCAGAAACGTTTGAGACGGTCTGCAAGTGTACGCTGGAAGATACACCTTTCACTGATTACGGGGCGCGGGAACGCCCCGCCCCGCCAAGGAAACCAAACGTCAGCAGCCAACAGAAGCAAATCCACCGCCAAAGACGAAAGGAAATAAAAGCGACCAAGACAAGATTACACGACAGAACGAATTCAGGTTTTTTGGGTTTTTCACCCCTCTGTATCTCAGCCCCATGAAGACCCCCGGAGTTGGTTTTTGGTACACTCAATCTCTAGTGGCCCCTGACACCGTAAACCAAAATACAATCCCCTGAACCTTCAGGGGGAGGAGGTATTAAAGTTATAAAATCGCTGTTCAAAAACGTTTTCGCTTTCTTTGACAGGGCTACAGCCCAGACGAAAAAAGGAAAAAAGCTGAAATTTCGCACACACATTCCTTGTGCCCTACTGATGTGCCTTTTGTGCCATTTGACCCCCCTCCCCTTCCCCCCTCGTTTTTACCCCCAAATTGTACCTTCCCGGGGTTCTATCACAGCCCCCCGGGAGGCTACGGTAATGATTTTTTGTATACATATTCTTGGGGGGCCATTGAGTACATATACAAAAATTCAACCCCCAGGGACATCATGGGCCGGAGTAACTGAAGTTTGAAAGTCACTAATTTTCCCTAAATTATCATGTACTTACTCTCAGCTCATAGGGTTTGTTTATCTCGGACTGCAATTGCAAGGTTAGAACAGATCTAACAGTTATTCCAAAGTTGTCTTAGGAAATGAAATTCAATCAAGACTAAAACATATCCAACAGTTGCAACTAGACGTTTATCGCGGATATCACAAATTTGCCACAGCGACTGCGCATGCTCGCAGACTTAGCTCATTGGGCTTTCTGTTTTCAGATTCTATGTTGTTTGTTTATACTTAAGCAGAGAAACAAATTAATGAATGAGATTAGAATGCTGTCCCCCCCCCAAAAAAAAAAAGTTTTGCCGATACGAAATTTCCTTCCCCCTGTTTTTCAGTTTTCATATATTTATGAAGGGATAAAATTTTAAATGTCGGAGCGAGACTGGGGTTTAAACCGTTACAATATTTTACGTGACAAATTATATGAAACTGTACGCATATGAATACGGCACATATAACTTTTTAATTCAAAGCGAAAAATAGCACTTTTTTATTGGTTTGCTTATTTTCTAAATTAATGGATTTTTCACAAACAACACATAATGAATTGAAAATATATGAAATACGTGTGTGGATATTCGTGCTTTGCAGTAATTTGTTAGCTGAAAAAATTTTTGCAATTAATTTAAGCAAGACTTTCAATGAGCTTAGTCCGCACACAACATGCGCTTTCGCTATGGCAAATTTGGGATATCCGCGATTTGACATCGAGTAAAGTTGTATAGATCTTCTGACACATTCAAATTTAAAATATTTAATGGCTTTTTTTTTTTTTTTGCTTGTGATAACATGCGTTATTTCGTTTTTTAAATGAACTTTTAAACAAAACTAGGTATTAAACAAGACAAAGACTTCTATCAAGAAAAAGATAAATCAAGAAACAATTAAAATTATCCCATAAAACGTAAAATAATCCACGATTTAAGAAAAAAAAAAGTGAAAAGCTAGATTAAAATAGCGCTCAAGCTGTAACACATTTAAAGAAACCTTCATGAAAATGTTGAATAATCTGTCAAATAAAGAAACTGTAGTAGAATTTATTTCGAAGTTGTAAAATACTTGAAAACGATATAATTTAAAATATAGTATTTAATTATCCAAGAAGTTTTCTTTGCAACAGAGAGGATACAAGAATTGCAATAAAATTTAAACCGTCCAATTCTCGCAAAATGAACATAGAATCTTAATAGTCAGAAAATAACTTGACGTAAAATTAGGCTAGCCATTATTGTTCCTTAAAAACTCAAAACAGCGTTGTTTCAACTGAAAATTTTCTGACTTGAAGTTCTCAATTCTAAAAATACAGACAAAGTAATAATATCAATGCAAAAAGATGTGATATCTCATCAAAAACAACCCTGTTGTAAAAATTTCCCCGCCAAGAAAACCTTTAACTTTTCCGCACAAAAAAGAAAACCTGCATCCTAAACCCAAAAACCCTCAGCCATAAAAAGTTATGATATCAAGTTTGCCCGCCAAGTATCTGCCAAACTATCATCCTCCCTCTTCTCCTTTTTCATCACAGCTACTTCCATTAGAACCTCCTCCCACCTTCAATTCCTCAGAAATATGGATAGATCTTTTTAATTGTTTATCTTATTTGGCGGGAAGCTTTTCAAAGTGAAGTGGTTGCTTGGTGAGCAAAAAGCTTCTCGCCGAACAAGATAAACAATTAAAAAGATCTATCCATATTTCTGAGGAATTGAAGGTGGGAGGAGGTTCTAATGGAAGTAGCTGTGATGAAAAAGGAGAAGAGGGAGGATGATAGTTTGGCAGATACTTGGCGGGCAAACTAGATATCATAACTGTTTTTGGCTGAGGGTTTTTGGGTTTAGGATGCAGGTTTTCTTTTTTGTGCGGAAAAGTTAAAGGTTTTCTTGGCGGGGAAATTTTTACAACAGGGTTGTTTTTGATGAGATTTACCGTTCAAACAGCTCATAACCCCGAGAGCAATAGAATTTGGTCTGTAGACACTCCAAGCACCTTAGAAAATGTTAAATAGTCCGATGTCAGACTTTGTCTGTGATGGAATGAGCACAAGCGACAAAATATCTCTGGTTTTTTTGTGGATGAGGGCGTTCAAATGTATCGAAAATTGTACCAGAAGGACTTTTTAGAAGCTGTTGTACTTCTGTGGACCTAAGAGCACTTCAGCATAGCAATGTAGACTTGACATTTCAAATTAACTCCACCCCAGTTCATACGGCCAAAAAGACGAGTGGTGCAAAGCTTTTTTTTTTTTTTTTTGATATGATATCATCTTTAGAGTGGACGCTTTTCTCACTAGACCTCAATCCCGTTTATTACACTGTATGGCCTGTTTTAGAGTCAAAGGTCTACCCGAAACTACACATAAGTTTGGATTCTCTAAACCAATTGCTTTATAGGGAGTAGAATTGATTAAAGGACTTGCGGGGTCTTTGAATGAAAATTTCAATAAGCAGTTCTCTGTATTACTTCAAAAGGCGGCTAGTTTGAAAACAATTAATTCATTGTTTGCTAAAGGTCTCTTGAGATTATTGTTTTTTGTGTTTTGCTAATTCATTCATTTTTAATAAAGTTACATGGAAAATTGGTTTCCCGGATTTTTTTTTGCCATAACTTATACATTTGGTTTGCACAATCAGCAGAAAAATAGTTCTGTGATTAAAGTTATGCTTGTTTGTTTTATGAATAAGGAAAATAAATTCTGCAGTAAAGATATTGGTTTAATTTTTTTTTTGCGAAAAGTATTAAATGTTTTTTGATCTATATGCAAATTATATTATCATACAACAACTTGCTTTAGCAAAGTTAGACAGCATTTTAACATACAAGGAGGGAGTGAGGATGAGGGAGGAAATCACATCAGAATTTAAGTATGAGAAGTTTCTAATCACTTTTTGCTGAAAATTTCAATTAAAACTTTCTGAAAAGTTGAAATAATTCATTTTTTTCAATTTTTCCAGAGTGGAAATAAACCGCTTCGAAAAAAAAAAAAATTTTTTTTCCGTTTTTTTAAAGAAATTTTCCGGTTTTTTCCGACTGTTTTCATCTCTAGTCTCGATACAAACTGGTTTGGCTTCTTTAAAATCATTAAAATGAAATTACTATAAAAGGTCGTATTCACAATAAAACTAACTCCGAATTCAGAATTCTGATTGGAATACCCTATTTTTCTCAACAGAAATAAATTCAGCTTGCTTTACACTAAATATGGTGGCATTCTCTTCACAAGCACCGTAGATATTTACTAAAGCTAGCCGAACCAGCACACAATATCTACTTTTCAATTTCTTCTCTTCGAATCTATAAAACTATACGGTAGTAGAATAAACAAGTGTGGGACCACGGGGAACAACCAAAGAGCTTATATACACTAGGATGGTGCGTGTATTTGTAATACAGAAACTGGCTGTCAACATAAGGAGAAAGTGGCGATTGCATAAAAAGGGGGTTCAACGAATGGTATATTAGTATTGTCCATGTTTCTGCCAAACTCAGGTTCTTATAAATACTGGTAGATTATTACGGACAGTTTTTAACTATAATAGCATTCAGACAAGAAAAGTTAACGTTATCATAGTCACTGGTTTAAAACCGGGAAAATATTGGGGCTAACAAGCTTGAACGATTGAGTTCAAACTTAAAAAATGTAAAATTGAAAATTTTTGTGTGTGGTGGATTATGATCGTTTTTCTCCTAGATACAAACATTCTTTTAAGTTTTGATATCATGAATATTGCCGCCCTAAAAATCTGCCTCCCTAGGTTTTCGCACCGGTCGGTAACCCTAGGTATCGGGCCTGTTTTCAACTTCTGCATCAAGTAATTACTAATAATAAGAAAAGTGGCTATGAAGTTAAAAGTATCTACCGGTCACTGGCTACTAATTAAAATTTTTAATTTTCCACTCTGTTTAAAAGACTAATATTTTAAACTAATTAAAAAACTAAATAAGTTATGGAGTAGGGAAATTACAACTTTGGAGCCTTCTGGCTCCAGATTCTTGTTATTTTGTACAGAAACTTCTTGCTATAGTTGTGCCGCAGTGGAGATGGCGGATGAACTGGAAGCGGAAACGAAACCCCTCCTTTCGTAGTGGGTAGGAACAACGAGAACACGCGAGCATTCTTTGCTAACCCTACCATCACAGAACGAAGTGCTCTGCTTCCGCTTCCAGTTCATTCGCCATCTCTCCGTTGTACAACTTCGTTTTTAGCACCAAGTTTTCCGACCGTTGCCTTATTTTTCCGTTCCTTTCAGGATGGAGGAAGAGAGTGACATCAAGCCGTGACCTCGACTGACAGGGGGATGCTGTCCGTAGAGAACCCAGGGGTGGCGAGCGGTCCCGACAGGGGTTACAGCTGGGCCATCGTCTTCTGCTGCGCCTACATCCACTTCGCCCTCTTCGGCATCTTCCGGTCCGCGGGGGTTATGTACGTGGCACTCCTCAAGGGCTTTGACGTCACGAGGGAGGAGGCCTCGTGGCCCTTCAGCCTCTGCTCTGCCATCTTCCAGCTCTCGGGTACTCCTTCACTTGCTTGTTCGATATTCTGGTTTTTCTTCACAGAAACCTTTATTCTGTCTTCAAAATAATACCTGAAAAGTACCAGACTTCCTGCTGTGAGCTACCCCCTTTTTTTCGGGGGGAGGAGGGCGAATTTTTATTTTGCTATTTAGGGAAATGGGGTATCATTTCTGACATATTTTTCTACTCCGAGTCAAATAAGATAAGAAATAAGTTCGTAAGATACGTATTTGAGCATATAAATGATTTTTTACTTTGAATATGCCAAAATTCTTCACAGTTCAGGGATTTTTCCAACATCATTAAACTTCAGAACAATTAATTTTTCTCCAGTGGCATTTAAGGAAAGAAAGACACTGAACTGTCTACTTATCCACCCTTCAAAGTCAAATTTATTGATTTTCTTCCCTTAGTTATTTATGTGTCAAAAGAGGAATGAAAAAGAGGACCGAGAGAAGTCCAAATAAAAGTTGTGATTAAGATCTCAGGAGTGAAACATCTGCACCTAAACGATACGTTTAAATTAATATGTGAGAAGTACACAAAATATGTCGTAAAAACTTTTGGCCAAAACAACACTGTCATCGTGTTTGACAGCTAAGTTGAAACGCATAAAAATGTTAAAGCCGTGGGGTAACTCGGCGATGCTACGAAGTGTCATTTATGTAGTCTAGTGTTCATTGTAGTTATGATGTTGTCAGCGTCAATTGTAATTCTACTTGGTTGTAGTCAGTACTGTATAGTTGGGAAAAAATATTTGAGAGAACTGACCTTGTGGTTTGGGGGGACTCACCAAAAGAAAAGGTGGTTTGAAACCAATTCACATTACACTTGCATTGTTCTAAGTAGAATCCAAATCGCTAAGACATGATCGGAAAAAGAGCTGTACCGATTAATAAATGCAGTAGCAGCACTCAGGGGTGTGCACAGAAATTATGGGTGCCCTCACAAATTACTTGTATGTCCTCCCTCCCCCTTTCATATTATTTACCACTACGTCCCTACATAAATTTCACCCCGCCTGCGAAATCTACTGTTTTTCAAGGGAGCTTGCCGTTATTTTATTCTGTCTTCCGATTTCCCGCATAGGTAGGATTGTATTCCGCTTTTTTATATATATATAAAAAAATCCAGTTAAAACTATTTTAAAAAGCCGTTACAAAATTCTCAAGAGATCAAGCGAGATTAAAAATGATAAAATTTGCAAACATATCCCAAATCAATGATTTTTGTTTTCATTATTTTTTAACTCGCCCAAAAGTACAATGATCATGTCGGAAATTAATAACATGGTCAAGGTCATGTTAAAATGTAATTCTAAGATTATTTTATGCAATAAAAAATTCTTTTATTTCCTGCTTTCAGACTTCTGATGAAAAAGGCGATCTTTGTTGGCAATTAATTATTTCTTCACTTTCGATTATTATTAAGTATTATTTAAAGAAAAGTGATTTTTTTTCCTTTCTCTTTTCACTAAAACCTTGATTCGGAATTATTTGAACGAAATTCTGTAGAAATTTAGAATGAAAGCTTAATTTTTAATGTGTTCAGTGTAAAAAATCTGCCGTTTTCTTTTTTAAAACTCGGTTTTTCCAAGGATGAAACATAAAAGGTCAATATTTGTTTTTTAAGATTTGAATTTATTAACTTTTTATCAACTTTCCGTTTGTACATTCGAAAAAAGAAAAAAAAGCTCTTGCATTAGTCGCAACTTTTTGCAGTGCCAGATTTATGTTTGAATTTTTAGTAGTCCAACTTATTGCCTTTTTTTTTTTGAGCTTGAATAAATGAGGACTTTTTAACTGTCGAAACAGAATCGCATGCGATTTCCGAGGAAAAAAAAATTACTTTCAGAATATAAATTTCAAATGGTTTTTATTTCATACTATTTTTTAATACTATTAACATGCATATAATTAATTAAATTAGATGACAAAAATCAAATAACATTCTATTTCCTCAGCCAACTTAAAATTTCACCCCCCCCCCTCCTTGATTCTTTGATCGTCTCAGAATCTTAATTGGTTAGCCTCTAGGTGAACCCGAGTCCTTTTTGAAAAAGTTTTTCCAAGCGTTCTAACTATCGAAACAACTTCAAGTATTTTTTCTCTCTTTGATTTTTTAGGCGCTATAAGACGTGCCAAAATCTAAAGGTAGATACTAATGTTTAGATATGAGCTATTTTATGATTTTAAAATTACAATTTGAAGAGTAGACTCTTCAAATTAAAATCCTTTTTATAAGAATTTCTGGATCCCCCAAAGTCCCAAGTTTGATAAAATCGGACGTAAAAAGTAGATTTGTGTAAGCAGTGGCATTCCTACCACGGGTGTCATCCGGGGTGGTAATTTGTTGTGTCACCCTTCTCTTTTCCCGGAAAAAAACAACAACACATTTTATGTTTTGTATGAACATGAGGTTAATATAATTTTCAGAAACAAATTTTTATGTAGGCAGTGTATGGGGAAAGTAAATTAAAACAAAAAATTATGACCGCCTTTTCTGCGAAATTTGATGTTCTCCCCCCAATATTGTGCTCCATTTTCGTTAAAATTTGATAGATAAAATTAGTTTTAGATGTACTATTTTGTGAACATTTTCAGTAATGGAGGATTTATGTTTTTCATTAAACTTATACATCCAGTTTGGGTATGGTTAACCGGGACGGATCAGTCCTCCACCCCCGGTAGTGACGTTGCTGCGTGTATAAGTATAATATACACACACGGGCCATTTTTATAAGTGTTGTAGAATACTTGAACTGCAGTTTTCGTAAAATTTAGTGTTCTAAAACCGTTCTCCCACAAATTGAGGATTACGAAAACTTCTTAGCATTACGCCACTTTTCCCATGACGTTAATTTTGTTCTGGGCATTAAAAAGTGGATTGAGATGATGTAGACCAGATCTCGCGTTCTTTTATAAAATACATTCAAATGATACCTTCGCGGAAACCTATCATTTCGATGTCTCGACGCAGGTGGTGCTCATTTCAAGTCGAGATGTGGAATAACCTCTTTTCCACCTGCAGAAATGTGATTCTTCGACAACGCCCCAACTAATATTTGTTCAAGTTGGGTGTTTTCACTAATTATCCGCACGACGGAATTATTTTCTATAATGAAAGGAACGAGACAAATAGAGGACTTTTTTAAATCTTCTTTTTTTTGTGCAGTTTTGGGTGGAATATGAATGTCTAGGGCAGAGGATTGATTGATACAAAAAATTAAATAAAACATGTAGGGCATGACAGCTTTTCATTTTATTTATTTGAGGGAGTGATATTTGAAACCATTTTTTGTGCGCTTTTGTGTGGGATGAATGTCTAGGGCAGAGGTTGGCAATCGATTGATACAAAAACTTCTATTTAATCTGGAAACGTGACAGCTTTTCATTTTATTTTATTTATTTAATTAGAAGGAATGATGTGTGGGACCATTGTTTGGGTACTTTTGGGTGAGTGTCAAGGTCAGAGATGTGACCTGATTGGTAAGGCGTCAGACTCGTAACCGAAGGGTCCCAGAGTCTATCTCAGACGGTCGAAGATCCTTCGTGTTCGTTAATAGTGACTGGTGCACGTTAAATGTGTCGTGGTCACAAAATCCTCCATGTGAATCAATATCTCTGGGGCTGCTGGACCGGGGATTGCTCGGCGTCTGATCTGGATTTAAAAAACAGAGCTATCTTCAGGGCCCCAATCAACCGGTTAAACCACAAACAGTGGTAGGTACGGCAGACCCTGGAGTGTGATGATACTAGCTATTCTGATCTCACAATTGAAAAAAAAAATGAAAAAAAAAAAAAAAAAGGGAGAGCGTGACAGCTTTTTATTTTATTTTATTTATTTGAGGGAGGAGACAAAAATGCTCCATTGTGAGAGCTAATCAAAATCTTCAAAGCATTTGCTTAAAAATCAAGGTAGGGTCGACTGACAAGTTAATGAGCACAAAAGCATAATTTCCATTTCTTTTTCAAAAAATTCGTACTGTCTTAAAAAAACGTTGCTGTTGGCACGTGACAGTAAAAATATTTAAACTGATACATGTAATCAATGAAAAATTGGGTATAGGACGTCTGTAATCGTTAAAAAAAATAGGAGAGCTTCTACAGCTCTGCTATTTTTTTTATGGGTGGGAAATAAGGGGGAGGGGGGAGTTAACTAAAAACGATAAGCAACCCAATCCACGAGCGCTTGTTATAACCAGTAGAAAACACACAGACATTTCGAGTTGCTTCAGTTTTAGCCCATTAGTAAAAGGAAGAAGCATGAAAGAAAGCTTAATACATTTTTAAAATATCGTTAAAAAAAAGTCAAAAATTATCTGCACCAAAATTGAAAAATTGTGAAGTAGGATTCTGAGACGGGGGAAATGTGCGTCTGTCGGTTTATGCCCTCTCCCCGAATAACTTTTGAACAAATAGTCCGATTCGAACAAACTTTTTTTTTTTTTGAAAGATCTCGGTAATGACACCTAATTCTCACATATTTCACATTTTTTCATTCAGTTTTGAACAGTTAAAAAAAAAAACTAAACTAAACGCAGCGCCTACGGGGAAAATTATTGCAAATACAGATCCCGGGCATAAACCGGATTTATTTCAAACACTACGTTGGGAAAATCTCTTTATGATTTTTTTTTTTTTTTTGATTCAGCTATTTAAGAGGGTAAGTTTTGAACAGTTTAAAAACTTTGAACATGAACGAAGGCTGTAGAATTTTAAATCATTTTTCTAAGAAACCAGCAACACTAAAAAAATAATAATGATAAAAATAAATAAATAATTTAAAAAGACAAAACTTGGTTGAAAAAAAACTGCATTTTCTGAAAATATTCTTAATTTTTGTTTCAAGAAACTCGTAACTCCAGCGCTTGAATACGCTACCTTGCAATGATTTACATAACTGCCGAAAAAACTAAAACATTGCGTTCCATGTGTGTCTGTTGACGTAAACATAGGCAGTTTGTTATAAGTATTTATTAACGCATTCGATGTGTCTTGGATTGCTTTCAGAAATAGAAAGTGTTTTTTTCCCTTAATGTTATTCTCGAGCTCTTCGAAATAATGTTAGTCTTTATTATTTCTCTACAAAAAGTGAGTTGACTGTCGTAAATGGCGTGAAATTCTAAGCACATGAAAACTCTGTATTAACAAACTTCGCATCTGCAAGTCGATTCGAAGCATTTTTTTTTCTTTTTGGAAGAGGATAACTTTCTACAAGGTAATTCTTTTTATTGTTTTGTGTGAATTTGTAAGAATATGGTTTTCTTTTTTTCTCTTAATCTTAAGCTCAAAAGAAGGATATTATGTAGTATTATCGTAGAACGGAATGAAAAATGTTTAACGCTGAGAATTTTCATCGCCAAAGTAGTGCGATTATAGTTTAGGATTATAGTTTTAGTATTGTGCGAGCAAAGAACACTTGCTTGGCGAGATTTTGCATGTCAGTTGTAAACCATTTTTATTTTTTATCATGTGTGGATTAAAATGGTAGAAAGATAACAGAATTCGATAAGTTTAAAGAAATAATGGAAGATCAATTAAAAAGAAAACTACCGCCATGTATCCGTGAGAATTTTATTGATGATGCATAAAGAGAATTAAATCATAATTCAGAAATTAGAAACATACGAAACCGAATGTAAAACAATTCGCATCTCCAACGAACTATAGGGGGCACTGCAGTCACTGTCTAATGGCGGAATTAAAAACTAAAACAAACGCATGTGGTAACGAAGAAAATGCTAAAAGTGTTGTGATTTTTGTTGTTATGTATGATTTTTTCGCTTTATTCATTTGAAAAGATTTTTCAAAGTCTTTTGGTTATTCTGACCCATATAGAAAGAGATTAGAAACCAAAAAGTATTACGAAAGTAAACAATTAATGCAGAACACACAGTAAGTTGTTCTGAAGCAGCCATTTTCACGATGTTGAATTCGGAATTCATAAATTTTTGGTTCGCTTCGAACGGCATTTTCATTTTGTACCGTTTTTTCTATACATTAGTACATATTAAGTTCAGTTTCGTGACATTTCCGGCATTTGTTGACATTTTTGTCACATAGTGCACATACGTGGCAGACTGTCAAGAGTAACGTTTAACACTAGATAATTTATTTTTATTGGATATCTAAAGAAATCATGCATTTAATTCATTCGTCATGGAAATGATTTACCTGATATGCGAAATCTTGTCAAGATACATTATTCTTTCACACAATTTTAAAACCATAACCTTATAAACAGATTTTTGGCGAACTTTTATTTTTTATTGTTCAAATTCTTAACGTTCTTTCTGGATTTTTCAATCTGTTCTGCGATAAATATTTTCAAGAAAATTTATTTATATACTTTCTATTTCAGTAGGATACTGTAGTAACAAAGGTTATTTAAATCATTTATGTGGAATTAGGTTAAGGAAAAGTGTACAGTCAATGTTGTTAAGTTCGTTTTTTCTTCTTCATCGAATTGAAAAACTGATATTTATTTAAATTCACTCAGAACAAAATAAATAAAATGTGTACTCACAGTTTATATATGGTGGTAGTTTTCTTTTCAGTTGATTGACCATTATTTCTTTTTACTTATCGAATTCTGTAATCTTACTATCATTTTATTCCACTCATGATAAAAATTAAAAATGGTTTAACTAAAAACGCGAAATCTCGCCAAGGCTACTTTGCTCGCAAAATTCCAAAACTATAACCCTAAACAAATTTGGCGAAACTTTTCAGCTGAGAATAAAAGGAATAAAGTAAATTCTTTCTCGGTTATTCATTTTGTTCTACGATAATAAATTCAAGAAAATATTTTGCATACTGTCCATTCCAACTAAATGCTGCTGTAAAATATGATTAGTTAAATTAATTTAAGATTAAAAAAAACTCATATTCTTACAAATTCATACAAAACAATAAAAAATTTTACCTGGTATAACGTTATCCAATTCGCAACTCCAACGAACTATAGGGGGCACTGAAGTCACTGTCTAATGGCGGAATTGAAAACTAAAACAAACGCACATTGGTAACGAAAAAAATGCTAAAAGTGTTGCGATTTTTGTTCGTACGTATGATTGTTTCGCTTTATTCTTTTTAAATTAATTTTCAAAGTCTTGTTGATATTCTGACCCACGTAGAAAGAAATGAGAATTCAAGAAGCATTACTAAACGTCAAACATTAATGCAAAGTACGTAGTTCGTAGTTCTAAGCAGCCATTTTCACGATGTTGAATTCGATATTTATCAATTCTTGATAAAACTAAATAATAATTGTGGCCTGACAAGAATAACAATTAATGCTAGAAAATTTAATATGACATTACAAATTATTACCAAAAGAAGATGATACTTTTTTGCCTTGCTTGGCTAGCGCTTATTGTTTTCCATTTGTAGCTGAGTTATTTCTCTCGAATTCCCGAATCGGTTAATTTAAAAATTTTCTGTTTCGATTTTTCTAATTTCTGAGTTACGATTTAATTGTGTCATGTTATGCAAATCATCAACAAAATTCTCACGGATATATGGTGGTAGTTTTCTTTTCAGTTCATTGACAATTATTTCTTTTTACTTATCGAATTCTGTAATCTTACTACCATTTTATTCCACTCATGATAAAAATTGAAAATGGTTTAACTAAAAACGCGAAATCTCGCCAAGGCTACTTTGCTCGCACAATGCCAAAATTATAACCCTAAACAAATTTGGCGATACCTTTCAGCTGAGAATATGTTACGTGTTATTAGTTATGCCTGAGTGGCAACATTCCTGTATTCCAGAGATGTAAATAAATTCACAGATTTAGTTGGTTTTGTACTATAGGAGTTTAAGTATCTCTTTACTAAATATTTTAAGACTATATAACATGAAACATGGTGGCAGCGGGAAAAATAAGTAAATTATTATTCTCTTAAATAACTTTGAAGAAGTTACTTAGATCGAAATTCTAATTAGCCGCAATGAGCACGGACGCTGCTAATCCTATTATCAAAGCTCCTGAACCGTTGTTGTTCGATAGTGATCTATGCACAAGATGGAAGTTGTTCAAGCAAAAATGGATGAATTATGCGATTCTTACCAATTTAGAAAAGCAGACTATGAAGTATCAAGTTGCGCTATTATTACATACACTGGGTGACGCTGCATTACAAAGATACAATGGTTTTTCGTTTTCGACAGATGATGAAGCAAGAACAACTGAAGAAATAATTGACAAGTTCGATGAATATGTAGTCGGTGAAATTAATGAAACATATGAAAGATTTATGTTCAATAATAGAAAACAAGGAGATGGTGAAACATTTGATGAATTTTTATCTGCCATAAGAGTGTTAATCAAAACTTGCAATTATTGTGAAGACTGTATTGATTCTTTACTTCGAGATAGAATTATTTTAGGTTTAAAGGACTCCCAGTTACAAGAACTACTTTTGAGAGAAAGAACATTAACCTTAGAGAAATGCATCGATACTTGCAGAGCTGCAGAATATGCACAAAGTAAACGAAAAGAATTTCATCCAGAAATAGTGAACAAAATTCAGCAAAATAAAAAATTTGAAGCTAAAAAGTTTTTTGAAAGCGAGAAACAAGAAAAATCATGTAAGTTTTGCGGTAAAAAGCATAAATTTGTGAAAGAACTTTGTCCAGCTTGGGGAAAAACATGTTCGAAATGTAAAAAGAAGAACCATTTTGCATAAAAAATGTGTATCATCATTCAAAATGAAGAAAGAAAGTATTCATCATTTAGATTCAGATCACGAGAGTGAAGAATGGGTGAATAAAGTTGAAAACAAAGGTAAAGACATAAAATGTCTGATGTTAATTAATGGAAAAGAAGTAGCTTTTCAGGTAGACACTGGAGCTACAGTAAATATTTTGCCCAAACATTATGCTACTAGCATAGATCCATGTCATAAAGTTCTAAAGATGTGGAACGGTAGTACTTTAGAACCAGTTGGAGTTCATCGTGAACATGTAATCAATCCGAAGAACAACAAAAGGTATAATATTGAGTTTACTATTGTTGACAAGGAACATATACAACCACTTCTAGGGTTGAAGGCTATTCAAGCTATGAAATTGATTACGATCCAAGAGAAAGAATTCCAGTCTGTAAACATAGTAAACATAACTGATTATAATAATATATTTTCTGAAGGAATTGGAGACTTGCCTGGTATTGTTCATCTACAGACTGACCCTAATATCTCACCTTCTACTATGCCTGTACACAGAGTGCCTATTGCTTTGCGAGATAAACTTAAAAAGGAACTGGACCAACTTGAAGAAAAAGGAATTATCCGGAAAATAACTGAACCAACTTCTTGGACTAGTAACATTGTCTGTGTAGAAAAACCAAACGGTAAGTTGAGAATTTGTTTAAATCCGCTTGAATTGAATAAAGCTCTTAAAAGACCAAGATATATTATGCCTAGTTTAGAAGAAGTGCTACATGAATTAAATGGTGCTACAGTTTTTAGCAAATTTGATTTGCAGAATGGCTACTGGCACATTTCTCTTGATGAAGCATCAAGTATACTAACAACATTCCAAACTATTTTTGGACGATATTGTTTTCTGCGCTTGCCTTTTGGCTTGAATGTAGCTTCGGAAATTTTCCAAATTAAGATGAAACAGTCATTTGAAGGTCTTCCTGGACTCATCAATATTGCTGATGATGTAGTAATTTTTGGAAAAGACAGAAAAGAACATGATGAAAATGTACAACTTTTTCTACAGAGATGCAAAGATCTGAATGTGAAGCTCAATAAGGAAAAAATGGAACTGCAATGTGATGAAATTATTTTTATGGGTCACAAAATCTCCAAAGAAGGCGTGAAACCTGATGTAAAGAAAATTCAAGCAATTATTGATCTTAAAAAGCCTAATAATAAAGAAGAATTGAAACGATTCTTGGGAATGTGTAATTATCAGATAAAGTTTCTAAAAGATTATGCTACTATTAGTGAACCATTGTATACTCTTTTAAAGAATGATATTCCATGGAATTGGACAGAGAAACAAGATGCAGCCCTAATGAAGCTGAAGAGTCTACTCACAGAAGCACCAACTTCGAAAATTTTTGATTTTACAAAACCTGTTCAAGTAGAATGTGATGCAAGCCAATTTGGGCTTGGTGCAGTATTAATGCAAGACTCGGGTACAATTGCCTATGCAAGTAGAACACTAAATGCTGCGGAGCGTAACTATGCTCAAATTGAAAAAGAAATGTTAGCTGTTATATGGAGTTTAGAAAAATTTCACCATTATGTATATGGAAGAAAAATAACTGTATACAATGACCACAAACCTTTAGAAGCTATTAGAAAGAAACCCTTACACAAGGCACCGAAGCGCTTGCAGAGTATGTTACTTAGAGCTCAACGTTACAATTTTGATTTAGTCTACAAGCCCGGAACACAAAGCCTTGTGTCAGATACTTTGTCTAGGGCGCCACTGAATACAACAGAACAGGACAATAAGAAAATTGATATAGTTTGCAGTGTTCACACTCTGCCAATTAAAGGAACCTGTTTAGAGAAAATACAAGATGAATCAAATAAAGATGAAGAAATTCTCGCTTTAAAAGAAATGATTACAAAAGGATGGCCAGAGGACAAAATTGATGTTCCTCCAAATATAAGAAATTATTTTGACTATAGAGATGAAATTGGAATTCAAGAAGGTGTTGTAGTAAGAGGAGAAAGAATAGTAATTCCAAAAGCGATGAGAAGAGAAATGAAAGACAAAATTCATCTAGGACACCAAGGTATTAATTCATGCTTAAGAAGAGCAAGAGAGCTTATTTTTTGGCCTGGTATGTCATCTGAAATTAGACAATTCATAAGTGGATGCCATACATGCTTATCATATAGTGATCGTAGACCTCAAGAAGCAATAAAGTGGCATGAAGTAGCAGAAAGACCTTTTCAGAAAGTTGGAATTGATTTATTTGTTTTACGAGATAGAAATTACTTAGTTACTGTGGACTATTTTAGTCAATTTATGGAAGTGGATTATCTACCAGACACGACATCAACAACTGTTATAGGAAAAGTCAAACATCATTTTGCAAGATATGGTATACCAGAAATAGTTGTAACTGGAAATGATTCACAGCTGAAATCTTCTGAATTTGACAAATTTTGTGAAGCTTGGGATATTAAACACAAGCAGACCAGTCCATACAATAGTAAATCAAATGGTCAAGTTGAATCTGCCGTAAAAATTGTGAAGAGGATTATGAAAAGGAGTCTCTTTGCAAAAGAAGATCCCTACTTAGGTCTATTGAATTATAGGAATACTCCAATTGAAAACATTTCAAAAAGCCCAGCACAGTTACTTCTTGGAAAAAGGACAAGGACTCTAATACCCACTACAAATAATTTATTTAAGCCATCTTTCAATTCCTATCCTGAAATTACTCATCGTAAAGAAGATCTAAGACAGAGGAAGTCTGAAGCTGATTACAAGAAATCTGTTCTGCCTGAATTTCAGTATGGAGATATAGTGTACATGCAGCCTCAAAAGAAAAATGATACCTGGAAGAAAGCTGTGGTTACAAAGACTTTAACACCTAGAAGATTAGAGGTCACCACGGATAATGGACAAAAATATGTCAGAAATAGAAGGTTTATTCGAGGAATACCCAAAACAACACACACGAAAAAAAAATTCGAGACACCAATACCAAATACGCCAACCAAGCAGATACCAGAAAGTGTACCAACAGAAAATATAAATACAAAAAATAAAACTTGTATACCATCTTTACTACAAAAAATGGGTACTGATTCAAAAAGAGACAATACAGAATATAAAACAAAATCAGGACGCGTTGTGAAATTGCCATCAAGATACAAAGACTAGAACTGCTACTTTTCTTTAATTTTTTTCTCTCTCTCAGAATTTAATTTACCTTATTCTGCTTAGTGATTTTTTAAGTTTATTTCTTTAATTTTGAAGAGAGAACTTTTGTGACGTTTTAAAAAATTTTTTGATTCTAGTATAATATTGTGTTGTGATTTTATTTTGAGGGGGAAAATAACTGTTTGAAAGTTCTGTAAAAAGGGAAGGATGTTACGTGTTATTAGTTATGCCTGAGTGGCAACATTCCTGTATTCCAGAGATGTAAATAAATTCACAGATTTAGTTGGTTTTGTACTATAGGAGTTTAAGTATCTCTTTACTAAATATTTTAAGACTATATAACATGAAACAGAATAAAAGGAATAAAGTAAATTCTTTCTCGGTTATTCATTTTGTTCTACGATAATATATTCAAGAAAATATTTTGCATACTGTCCATTCCAACTAAATGCTGCTGTAAAATATGGTAAGTTTAATTAATTTAAGATTAAAAAAACTCCCATATTCTTACAAATTCATACAAAACAATAAAAATTTTTACCTTGTAGAACGTTATCCAAGTTTGTTAATCTAGAATTTTCGTTTTCACCTATTATTAAGGAAATAATGAAAACTAACATTATTTTGAGGAGCTCGAGAATACTACTAAGGGACGAATTAATTTCTGTAGCTGAAAGCAAACTAAGACACATCGATTGCGTTAATAAATACTCAGAACAAACTGCCTGTGTTTACGTCAACAGACACACATGGAACGCAACGTGGCAAAGTTTTAGTTGCATTCGCAGTTTTATAAATCACCGCAAGGTAGCGTATTCGAGCGCTGGAGTTCCGAATTTCGTTAATCCAGAGTTTTCTTGTTTACGCTTCCACCATTTAATACTTTTTTGAAAGAAATAAGGAAAACTAACATTATTTTGAGAAGCTCGAGAATACTACTAAGGGACGAATTAATTTCTGTTGTTGAAGGCGTTCTTAGACATGTTGAATGCGTTACTCAGAACAAACTGACCGCGTTTACGTCAACAGATACACGTGGAGCGCAACGTGGCAATGTTTTAGTTGCATTCGCAGTTTTATAAATCACCGCAAGGTAGCGCATTCGAGCGCTGGAGTTCCGAATTAGAACTAACCAAACAAAACAAAGAACTTTCATCTTCCTCTTTTGATAACACTGATAAACAAAGGTTTATTTACATGAAATATTTATAGTGTTCATATGGCTACAATAAAAATGTAGTTTCATCAAGAATTGATAAATTTCGAATTCAACATCGTGGAAATGGCTGCTTACAACTACGAACTACGGAATTTGTATTAATTTCAAATGTTTAGTAATGCTTCTTGAATTCTCATTTCTTTTTACATGGACCAAAATATCCACAAGACTTTGAAATTAATTTAAAAAGAATAAAACAAAAAAGTCATGCATACAAACAAAAATTACTAGGCTTATTAGCATTTTCTACGATACGGCGTGCGTTTGTTTTAGTTTTTTCGTCCGCCATTCGACAGTGACTGCAATATCCCTATAGTTCGTTGGAGTTGCGAATAGGATCTAAGTCAGTAACAAAAATCGAAATACCATCTCTCGTAGACTTAACATTTTTTTTCCTTTGTGAAGTAATGACTGTTGAGATGATTTGTTTAAATTTTTGTCTAATGTTTTATTTATTTTGGCAATTCGCAGCTCCAACGAACTATAGGGGGCACTGCAGTCACTGTCTAATGACCGACTTAAAAACTAAAACAAACGCATGTGGTAACGAAGAAAATGCTAAAAGTGTTGTGATTTTTGTTCGTATGTATGATTTTTTCGCTTTATTCATTTGAAAAGATTTTTCAAAGTCTTTTGGTTATTCTGACCCATATAGAAAGAGATTAGAAACCAAAAAGTATTACGAAAGTAAACAATTAATGCAGAACACACAGTAAGTTGTTCTGAAGCAGCCATTTTCACGATGTTGAATTCGGAATTCATAAATTTTTGGTTCGCTTCGAACGGCATTTTCATTTTGTACCGTTTTTTCTATACATTAGTACATATTAAGTTCAGTTTCGTGACATTTCCGGCATTTGTTGACATTTTTGTCACATAGTGCACATACGTGGCAGACTGTCAAGTGAAACGTTTAACACTAGATAATTTATTTCCATGACTATATGATTGGATATCCAAAGAAATCATGCATTTAATTCATTCGTCATGGAAATGATTTACCTGATATGCGAAATCTTGTCAAGATACATTATTCTTTCACACAATTTTCAAACCATAACCCTATAAACAGATTTTTGGCGAACTTTTATTTTTTATTGTTCAAATTCTTAACGTTCTTTCTGGATTTTTCAATCTGTTCTGCGATAAATATTTTCAAGAAAATTTATTTATATACTTTCTATTTCAGTAGGATACTGTAGTAACAAAGGTTATTTAAATCATTTATGTGGAATTAGGTTAAGGAAAAGTGTCCAGTCAATGTTGTTAAGTTCGTTTTTTTTTCATCGGAATTGAAAAACTGATATTTATTCAAATTCACTCAGAATAAACTAAATAAAATGTGTACTCACAGTTTATATATGGTGGTAGTTTTCTTTTCAGTTGATTGACCATTATTTCTTTTTACTTATCGAATTCTGTAATCTTACTACCATTTTATTCCACTCATGATAAAAATTAAAAATGGTTTAACTAAAAACGCGAAATCTCGCCAAGGCTACTTTGCTCGCACAATACTAACACTATAACCCTAAACAAATTTGGCGAAACCTTTCAGCTGAGAATAAAAGGAATAAAGTAAATTCTTTCTCGGTTAAACATTTTTCATTTTGTTCTACGATAATAAATTCAAGAAAATATTTTGCATACTGTCCATTCCAACTAAATGCTGCTGTAAAATATGATTAGTTAAATTAATTTAAGATTAAAAAAAACTCATATTCTTACAAATTCATACAAAACAATAAAAAATTTTACCTGGTATAACGTTATCCAATTTTGTTAATCCAGAGTTTTCTTGTTTATGCTTCCACCATTTAATACTTTTTTGAAAGAAATAAGGAAAACTAACATTATTTTGAGAAGCTCGAGAATACTACTAAGAGACGAATTAATTTCTATAGCTGAAAGCAAACTAAGACACATCGATTGTGTTAATAAATACTCAGAACAAACTGCCTGTGTTTACGTCAACAGACACCATGGAGCGCAACGTGGCAATGTTTTAGTTGCATTCGCAGTTTTATAAATCACCGCAAGGTAGCGTATTCGAGCGCTGGAGTTCCGAATAGAAAATGAATGGAAATTCAGAGTGCTTTATTTTTTGAAAAATAGAGAGCAGCAGACGATATTATTTCTGATAAAAAATATCTCTTTGGTGGAATTTTTAATTATTTATTTATTCTTTAAAGTTTATTCACTTATTTTGTAATTTTGGCGACGGGAAAAATAAAATTTGAGGCGCTTTTTTTACGCAAAAAAAAGATATGCAAATGATTGTTTTTTGTTTTTTTTTTTTTTTTTTTTTTTCATAAAATATAAATACATTAATAAACCTATAATTTTTATTTCTACTTTTCATTTCATTTGTTTATTTTTTGAAAACGGTTTAGAATTTTTTGTGGAAAAACTAATATCTTATCTGCGTTTGCATTGTTTAAAAAATATTGCTAGTAATTTATTTGTTTGTTTATTTTTCAATTTCAATGAGTGGTATGTTTTGTTTTCAGAAATCAACTTTGGATGTTAAAAAGGTATATTTGACATAATTTTCAACCTTCGCTTCTTAGAGAATATTGATCAGATATTGGTAAAAGGGAAAGTAGACTCGTTTAGTCCTGAAGCTAACTTCCTGTTGGAATTCTGTTGAAGAAAATTACTATTTGGTATTTCTCAAAAGAAAAACTTTTACAACCTTATTTTTTGAAAAGAGTTACGAGCTGTTCATTTACTGGTCAGTTTACCCAAACAGTTTAAAATCCCATAAGGTGCAGTTAATTTTGACATTGGCACTGAATTGACGCTGGAATTTTCCCGAAATGTATTTTTTACCTTTCAGAGAGCGGAAAATGTTATCTTCTTTACGACTTCTCAAAGACAATGATTGAACACAACTATTGTTCCATTTGAAATTATGCGAAGGTCATAACCAATGAATCATCGATGGCTTTTCCGCACTTTATTGTCTATTTGAAGTAATTGACAAAAAACTTTCTGTTTGGACTTTTATAAGGTAATGATACATTACTTTAACGAGCAATAATTTTACGGAATACATAAATGATTTTCTGAAAAATAATCGTATAACCTGATGCTGAAATTTATTGACAATTAATTATTTCACAATTAACAACCACGATATTATAAGCTATCTCATTTGCTTACCTCAAATGTAACGAAATTATGGCCTGATTGACTTTGCCGCTATGACCCCAAAGTCTAGCTTAACTCGGTCCGATTCAATCGTATGAATCAGTGCCTCAGTTTACAACGAAAACGGTAATCTCCGTTCACGTGGAAGGTCTGTGAAGAAGATTTTATCCTGCAAAAGAATTCGTCGACTGAAATTCAAAGGCTTGCAGCAGTGTTGGGCATCAACTATAAAAATCAACTAAATTTGTAATTGATTGATTAGTTGACTAAAGTAATCTGACTCCCATTTAATTCAGACTAATATTTTTAAAAGTTAATTCAATTGCAGACGAAGATTAACGTTAGTTTAAACTAACTCGTTAGTTGATTAAAAAAACTAATTTAGTTCAGATTGATTTAGTTCAGATTAAATTAATCAAATTGAATTTTGTCAGATTAAAAGTAATCAGATTGATTTGATTACATTTTTAATTCAGATTAAATTCATAAAATATAAATGTCACATGAACAGAGGCACATTTTCATATTTAAGCTTGCATATACGAGAAAGTATTTGTATATACAAGTATGTTCGTGTACACACGAGAATATGCATATAGATGCGTGTTAACCCGAGTATACTCGTGCAGAGAGGAGAATTTGTATTTAAGATTGTACATACCCTTTTACATACCCCCTACTTTAAACTGCAGGTATATTTTATTAATTTAATAAAATCAAATTAAGACATACAAATTTTACAACTTTTTTTTTCAGTTGCAAATATGGTACGTAACTACAAAAGGAAGACAGATAGAGTCTGAAAGACTGGATCTGAGATGGAAGCAGCTGTAAACGAAGTTCTAGTTCATGGACAATCAGTTAGATCAGTTTCTAAACAATACGGGATTGCTAAATCATATTTAGCACGAAAAATCAAAATGTATAAAGAGATGGGAGAAGTTAAAGAATTTACTCACAAGCCAAACATTGGCAGTAGAAGAGTGTTTACTTCTGAACAAGAAACTGAATTAGCTTCTTATTTAGTTAAAGCTGCAAAAAATAGTCATGGATTAACTGCTGTGCAAACCAGGACACTTGCTTATGAATATGCTTTGCTTATAGAATCGCCACTGATTCCGGATGTTTGGAAAAGCACAAAGCAAGCTGGCTATGACTGGCTGAAGGGATTTATGAAACGAAGTGGGGATCTCTCTCTCCGTACTCCTGAGCCAACTAGTCTGTCCCGAGCAACAAGTTTCAATGCTTTAAATGTCAGAATATTCTATGAGAAACTTGCAGAAGTAATGAATCGCTACAAATTTACAGCAGACAGGATTCATAATGCTGACGAAACCGGGATTACAACTGTACATAAATCACCCAAAATTATTGCAAAACGTGGTCAAAAGCAGGTTTCACAAATAACATCAGGCGAAAGGGGTCAACTCGTTACTATGTTATGTATTGTAAATGCCATAGGAAATACTTTGCCACCTGTATTTATTTTTCCAAGAACCAATTACAAGGAATTTATGCTTCATGGTGCACCTCCACAGAGCCTTGGATTGGCGTATAAGACTGGATGGATGACATGTGATAACTTTCTTGCAGCTCTTAAACACCTTGCCAAATATTCTTTCTGTACCCTAGATAATCCAATATTGTTACTAATAGACAATAGTGAAACACATACAAGTGTCGAAATCATAAAGTTTTCCAAGGAAAATGGCATAGTAATTTTGACATTTACTCCTCATTGTAGCCACAGAATGCAGCCACTCGATGTTTCTGTCTTTGGCCCATTTAAAGGTAGATACAATGCTGCTGCCAATAACTGGATGATAACAAACCCTGGCTAAACCATAACCATTTATAATGTGGCCGAACTTGCAGGCATTGCATTTTCTTTGACCTTCACAAGATCGAACATTCAGTCCGGTTTTCATAAAAGTGGCATTTATCCTTTTAATAAAGAAATGTTTACTGAGGAGGATTTTTTGAGTGCCTACGTTACAGACAGACCAAACCCAATAATAGCCACAGAAACTTCTCCCAGCCAAAATGATGTATCGCAACCTGGTACATCAAAAGAAGTCGAGAAACCATTATTGGATTTAGCAGTGCCAGTCCCGTCTTCTAATGATACAAAGCATCTCTCTATAGAAGTGATCCGACCTTATCCTAAGGCTGCACCAAGAAAGGCATGTAGAGGTCGAAAAAAGGGTTCGTCCCGAATTTTGACAGACACACCTGAAAAAAAAAGAGTGGAACAAGAACGTTTAGCAAAAGTTGCTAGTAAAGGCAAAAGTAAATGTGCTTCTTACAATATTCAGAAAGACCGTCCGAAACGAATAAAACGGAAGCTTCTCACAATCTCATCTAGTGACAGTGATGATGACGACAGCTTTCAAGCATTGGATTCAACAAGTGATTATGATGAATTTATTGTAAACAAAACAAATATCCAGACAAATGACTTTGTATTAGTGAAATTTTTAG